>NC_056461.1:19950075-20105075 GCF_018296145.1 Oncorhynchus tshawytscha
AAGAGTAGCTGCTTCCTTGGCAGCAGCTAATGGGGATCCATAATAAATACATTACATTCTCTCCCTCCGTGTAAAGAAATTTGACAACAACCAGAGGTCTGTATATAATGACCTCTGGTTGGACCACCCTAGCAATGGGAGTCGTTGTCCCAAAGGCGGGAAGGCAGGCGACAAGCTTAGGTCCAAAATAAGCCTATAGAAACACATTGTGTTATTTTGGACTGATTTTGGTGAGTGAAACCTCTCGCTTTGCCTCTTCCTCTCTGCTGTGTTTTCCAGTGATTGTTGGTTTTGTGACTTACAGGTGCTTATCTTATCAATAGATTGCTACAAGGTGCATATCATTCATTCTAGCGGGAAAGGGCTAGAATTATTGAAATTGAAATTAAAAGTAGCCTAGTTAATATGAAGTGGAAAATGTAGCTGGCTGAAAAAGAGTCTGTAACCGGCTGATTAGCCGACAGCTGGCACTAATGGAAAACACTAGTTACTTCCACAACAGTGGGCTAGCTGGCACTCCCAGCTATCTACAAGCCCCTCGCCGCACGCTCTCTCTCTTTGGCTCTCTCTCTCTCTCTTTTTTTATTTCTCTCTGCCTTAATCGTTATACCTATTCTCTTTCCAGTATCTATCCATCTTCCACTCATGTATCCTCTCTCCATGTTCCTCTCTCTCGCTCCCCCTATCTCCTTGTCCTCAGTACAGTGGTGTTGTGCTTGGCAGTTGAATCATTCATTAGTGGAGGACTGAGCCACAGCAGGACTAAATACAGGCTGAGGGGACCAGGCCATGGGGACATTAGGGAGACTGTATATGGTTCTGTTCAAACACAGCCAACATGATAGCCACCTCTACCTGGGACTGCCCCTCAGTCACATGGTGTCACCGAGCTGGGCTCACTAGAGAAGGATGAGGGTCCACAAGCCAAACTGCATATACTGTAGAGTGTAAAGTCAACAATACAGGCTTACAGGACCTATTGGGATCCCCTTTTATGTGCTATACAGTACCATCGTCATGGAAACAGTGGGCTAAGCAACATGACAGGGTTCAGTGTATTAATAGCATACGTTTTAACTGTGCAATGGGGTCAACCTTGAATTATTTAGCCATTCTTCAGTTGTATGTTTTGCTAGAGATTTGTGTCTTGTGTGTTGAGGGATGGAGTCCTAGTCAGACTTGGGTAAGTCCTTGCCATAGGGATTTTTAAATCACCTCAAAGTTCACTGATCCACCTTTCGGGGGAAAAACATTTTTATTTACACTTTTATATGCTCCAGTGTGAGGAATGGGAGCAATAGGTCCCGGTGATGTCAATGTATTATGTCATCTTGATTTGATTTGATTCGATTTTTTGATGTATTAGGATCCCCATCAGCTGATGACAATGGCGACAACTAGTCTTGCTGGGGTCGGACATATAACGAAAAAGCCATTACTGTCAAAAAAGACTACATTTACATGTTTTTTTCTACATTGTCGATTAATAGTGAAGACATCAATACTATGAAATGACACATATGGAATCATGTAGTTACCAAAAAAGTGTTAAACAAATCCAAATATATTTTATATTTGAGATTCTTCAAAGTAGCCCCCCTTTGCCTTGATGTCAGCTTTGCACACTCTTGGCATTCTCTCAAACAGCTTCTCCTGGAATGCTTTTCCAACAGTCTTGAAGGAACTCCCACATATGCTGAGCATTTGTTGGCTGATGTTCCTTCACTTTGTGGTCCAACTCATCCCAAACCATCTCAATTGGGTTGAGGTTGGGTGATTATGGAGGCCAGGTCATCTAATGTAGCACTCCATCCCTCTCCTTCTTGGATAGCCCTTACACTGCCTGGAGGTGTGTTGGGTCATTGTCCTGTTGAAAAACAAATGATATTCCCACTAAGCGCAAACCAGATGGGATGGCGTATAGCTGCAGAATGCTGTGGTAGCCATGCTGGCTAAGTGTTCCTTGGATTCTAAATAAATCACAGATAGTGTCACCAGCAAAGCACCCCCACACCATCACAGCTCCTCCTCCATGCTTCATGGTGGGAACCATACATGTGGAGATCATCCGTTCACCTACTCTGCATCTCACAAAGACAGCGGTTGGAACCAAAAATCTCAAATTTGGACTCATCAGACCAAAGGACAGATTTCCACCGGTCTAATGTCCATTGCTCGTATTTCTTGGCCCAAGCAAGTCTCTTCTTCTTATTGGTGTCCTTTAGCAGTGGTTTCTTTGCAGCAATTTGACCATGAAGGCCTGATTCATGCAGTCTCACCTGAACAGTTGATGTTGGGATGTGTCACGCCCTGACCATAGAGAACCATTGTTTCTCTATGGTATAGTAGGTCAGGGTGTGACTAGGGGGTGATTTAGTATATGTATGTTGTATTCTAGTTTATTATTTCTATGTGGGCATTCTAGTTTTCATTTTTCTAGGTTGGTGTGCTTGATATGGTTCCCAATTAGAGGCAGCTGGTTATCGTTGTCTCTTATTGGAGATCATATTTAAGTAGAATTTTTCCACCTGTGTTTTATGGGATATTGTTTTGAGTTAGTGCACGTAGCATCTCTGTAGTCACGGTTCGTTGTTAGTTTACTGTTACTTGTTTTTGTCTTTGCTAAGTTTCACTTTATTCCTTAAATTATGTGGAACTCAACATCAAATGCACCTTGGTCCGATATTTATTCTAACGAACTCTGTAAAGCATTTATTTGGGCTGCAATCTGTTGCAGTTATCTCTAATGGACTTATTGTCTGCAGAAGAGGTACCTCTGGGTTTTCCTTTCCTGTGGCGGTCCCCATGAGAGCCATTTTCATCATAGTGCTTGATGGTTTTTGAGACTGCACTTAAAGAAACTTTCAATGTTCTTGAAATGTTCCGGATTGACTGACCTTCATGTCTTAAAGTAATGATGGACTGTCATTTCTCTTTGCTTATTTGAGCTGTTCTTGCCATAATATGGACTTGGTCTTTTACCAAATAGGGCTATCTTCTCTATACCACCCCTACCTTGTCACAACACAACTGATTGGCTCAAACTTATTAAGAAGGAAAGAAATTGCACAAATGAACTATTAATCAAGGCACACTTCATAATTGGAATGCATTACAGGTGACTATCTCATGAATCTGGTTGAGAGAATGCCAAGAGTGTGCAAAGCTGTCATCCACTTTGAAGAATCTCAAATATAAAATAGACTTTGATTTATTTAACACTTTTGTGGTTACTAAATGATTCCCTATGTGTTATTTCATAGCTCTGATGTCTTATTATTCTACAATGTAGAAAATAGAACAATTCCAAATTAGTAGGTGTGTCCAAACTTTTTACAGGTACTCTACATTTAAAAACATGAATATGCAGTGTGTGTGTGTGTGTGAATCTATCAATTATACATACATAACAGTACATGCACACAACAAGTAGGTCACATGGGGGAGAGGCGTTATGCCTTGAGGTGTTGCTTAATTTGTTTTTTAAAACCAGGTTTGCTGTTCACTTCTGCTATATAAAATGAAAGGGCTTTCCATGCACTCATTGCTCTGTCTAATACTGTATATTTACTTGAATATAATCTGGACCTGGGGACTGGGAGAAACCCCTGGTGGCATATCTGGTGGGGTAAGTGTGTGTGTCAGTGCTGTGTGTAAGTTGACTGTACAATCAATTAGGAATTTCCAACACATTGTTTCTTATATATTTTTCTCAATTCTCCGCCAAAAGAGACTGGCATGCATAGTATTAATGTTAGACCTTTGATTACAATGAAGACCAAGACGTGCCGCTTTGTTCTGGGCCGGCTACAGCTTAACGATGTCTTTCTTTGCAGCACTTAACCACATGACTGGACAATAATCAAGATAAGATAAAACTAGAGCCTGCAGGACTTGCTTTTTTTAGTGTGGTATCAAAAATCAGAGCATCTCTTTATTACAGACAGACAGACCTCTCCCGACATTTATAACCATTGAATCTATATGTTTTCACTATGACAGTTTACAATCTAAGGTAAAAATAGGGAAAGGGGGATACCTAGTCAGTTGTCCAACTTAATATATTCAACTGAAATATATCTTCCGCATTCATTACCAGATTCAGCTGAGGTCTAGAACTTAGGGAATCATTTGTACCAAATACAATGCTATTCATTTGAGATATGTTCAGGACCAGTTTGTTACTGGCCACCCATTCCAAAACAGACTGTGACTCTTTGTTAAGGGTTTCAGTGACTTCTTTAGCTGTTGTTACTAGAGGTCGACCGATTATGATTTTTCAATGCCGATACTGATTATTGGAGGACCAAAAGAGTCGATACCAATTTATTTGTAATAATGACAATTACAACAATACTGAATTAACACTTATTTTAACTTAATATAATACATCAATAAAATCTATTTAGCCTCAAACAAATAATGAAACATTCAATTTGGTTTAAATAATGCAAAAACAAAGTGTTGGAGAAGAAAGTAATATGTGCCAATATGCAATATGTGCCATGTAAAAATGTGCGCCATGTAAAAATGTCTGCATGTAAAATATGTGCCATGTAAAAAAGCTAACGTTTAAGTTCCTTGCTCAGAACATGAGAACATATGAAAGTTGGTGGTTCCTTTTAACATGAGACTTCAATATTCCAAGGTAAGAGGTTTTAGGTTGTAGTTAATATAATATTTCTAGGACTATTTCTCTCTATACCATTTGTATTTCATATACCTTTGACTATTGGATGTTCTTATAGGCACTATAGTATTGCCAGTGTAACAGTATAGCTTCTGTCCACCTCCTCGCCCCTACCTGGGCTCGAACCAGGAACACATCGACAACAGCCACACTCGAAGCATCGTTACCCATCGCTCCACAAAAGCCGTGGCCCTTGCAGCCCATGGGGAATAACTACTCCAAATCTAAAGGCGAGTGACGTTTGAAACGGTATTAGTGCACACCCAGCTAACTAGCTAGCCATTTCACATTAGTAACACCAGCCATTAGGCTGATAGGCTTGAAGTCATAAACATCGCTGAGCTTGCGAATAGCTGCTGGCAAAACACACGAAAGTGCTGTTTGAATGAATGATTACGGGCCTGCTGCTGCTCAGTCAAACTGCTCTATCAAATCAAACTTAATTATAACATAATAACACAAAGAAATACTTTGGTCATTAATATGGTCGAATCCGGAAACTATAATTTCGAAAACAAAACGTTTATTATTTCAGTGAAATACAGAACCATTCGGTATTTTATCTAACGGGTGGCATCCCTAAAACTAAATATTCTTGTTACATTGCACAACCGTCAATGTTATGTCATAATTACGTAAAATTCTGGCAAATTAGTTCGCAATGGGCAAGGCAGCCCAAACTGTTGCATATACCCTGACTCTGCCTGCGTGCAATGAACGCAAGAGAAATGACACAATTTCACCTGGTTAATATTGCCTGCTAAACTGGATTAGTAGTTATAACTAGTGATTATGATTGATTGTTTTTTATAAGATAAGTTTAATCTAGCTAGCAATTTACCTTGGCTTCTACTGCATTCGCGTAACAGGCAGGCTACTCGTGGAGAGCAATGGTTAGAGCGTTGGACTAGTTAACTGTATGGTTGCAAGATTGGATCCCCTGAGCTGACAAGGTGAAAATCTGTCATTCTGCCCCTGAACAAGGCAGTTAACCCACCGTTCCTAGGCCGTCATTGAAAATAAGAATGTGTTCTGAACTGACTTGCCTAGTTAAATAAAGGTATGAAAAAAAATATATATATATAAAAAACAGAAATCGGCGCCCAAAAATACAGATTTCCGATTGTTATGAAAACTTGAAATCGGCCCTAATTATTCGGCCGACCTCTAGTTGTTACTGATGCGTATATGGTTGAAACATCAGTATACATGGATACACATGCTTTGTTTAATGCCAGTGGCAGGTCATTGGTAAAAATAGAAAAGAGTAGAGGGCTTAAAAAGATGCCCTGCGGTACTCCACACTTTACATGTTTGACAATAGAGAAGCTTCCATTAAAGAGAACCCTTCTATTCGATAGATACATGTTTCTCTGAATCCACAACATGGCAAAGGTTGAAAAGGCATAATACATAGGTTTTCTGATCAACAGGTTATGGTCAATAATATCAAAGGCTGCTCTGAAATCTAACAGTACAGCTCCCACAATCTTCTTATTATCAATTTCTTTCAACCATTCATCAGTCATTTGTGTCGGTGCAGTACATGTTGACTGCCCTTCTCTATAAGCATGCTGAAAGTCATGCTGTTGTTCATTTGTTTACAGAGAAATAGCATTCTATTTGGTCAAACACAATTTTTTTCCAACAGTCTGCTAAGATCTGGCAGCAGGCTGATTGGTCTGCTGTTAGAACCAGTGAAGGCCGCTTTACCACTCTTGGGTAAAGGAATTACTTTGGCTTCCCTCCAGGCCTAAGGAAAAAAAACTTTTATCTAGGCTCAGAATAAAGATATGACAGATATGATTGGCTATAAGTTATTATAAGTTATCAATGCCAGGAGGTTTGTCATTATTGATTGATAACAATAATCTTTCCACCTCTCCCACGCTAACTTTCCAAAATTCAAACTGTTGCTTTTCTTCAAACTGTTACTTTTTCAATGCTTTTCTTTTATGCATGAATACGATGGCTCACTGTTCATTGTTGGCATTTCCTGCCTAAATTGGCCTACTTTGCCAGTGAAGTAATCATTAAACTAAATAGCAACATCAAATGGTTTCGTGATGAATAAGCCATCTGATTCAATAAAAGATGGAGTTGAAGTAATTTAATTTAAAGTATTCAAGTTTTCTTCCATCAATCTTTATATCATTGATCTATCTTGGCTTCATAATACAGTTTCTTCTTCTTTTTGTTGAGATTACTCAAATCATTTCTCAATTTGTGGTATGTCATCCAGTCAGATGTGCAGCCAGACTTATTAGCCACTCATTTTGCCACATCTCTTTCTGTCATACAGTTTTTAAATTCCTCATCAATCCGTTGAGCCTTAACAGATCTAACAACAAGTTTGTTAAAAGGTGCATGTTTATAAATCATTGGAAGAAGCAATTTCATAAATTCATCAAGTGCAGCGTCTGGATGCTCCTTATTAATCACATCAGACCAGCAAATATTTTTAACATCATCCACCTAAGAGTCACAGCAAAATCTTTTGTATGATCTCTTATACACCAATTTAATTTATGCCCAGCTTTTGGAACTTTGGCATTCCTGAATATAGCCACTATATTGTGATCACTGCATCCAATGGGTACGGATACAGCTTTAGAAAAAAGTTCTACAGTATTATTAAACATGTGATCAATACATGTGGATGGTCTTGTTCCTGTAGTGTTTGTAAACACCCTGGTAGGTTGATTAATAACCTAAAACGAGATTACAGGCACTAGTTACAGTGAGAAGCTTCCTCCTGAGTACACAGCTTGATTAAAAAAAAAAAAAATTCAATATTCAGGTCCCCAAGAAAGTAGACCTCTCTGTTTACGTCACATACACTATCAAGCATTTCACACATATTATTTAGATACTGACTGTTAGCACTTGGTGGCCTGTAGCAGCACCCCAAAAGAAAGGCTTTAGATGTGTCAAGTGAACCTGCAACCACGACACGTTAATAACTCTTTACATAAGATCTTCTCTAAGAATTGCAGAGATATGGCTCTGAATATATACAGAAATACCTCCTCCATAAGCATTTCTGTCTCTTCTATAGATGTTCTTTCATTGTACTGCTACTGCTGTATCATCAAATGAATTATCTAAGTGAGTCTCAGAAATGGGTAATATGTTAATGTTATCTGATGTTAGCAAGTTATTGATTTCATGAAACTTATTTCTAAGGCTACATATATTAATATGGGCTATTTTCTGCTCTTTCCTGGGTAGCTGTTTGACTGAAAGCTCTTTTTAGTCACGTCATCTGATGCGTGCTCTGCTCTCCCCTGAGGCTTCCTTGCCAGAGTGGAACAGCCCATGTCCCTCACAGCCCCGGGGCCCGTTTGTTCTCAAAAGGGGCCAATGCATGTCACCCTGGCCCCAGGCCCTACATACACACACAGACACGCACACTGCTGGATCCCTTCACTTATACACACACATACTGGCATACACACATACACTGCATACAAACATACTCACATACATGCATACGGACTCACTCGATCGCATGCACAGCATGAACTCAACACACATACACACACACAGACACAACCTAGGCAGGGAGGTTATGCACGGTAGAGGGAGATGAGGATGTGGAGGAGGTGTATTATGCAGTGAAGAAGTGAATCCTTCATGACTGTAGTGCGGGCCTTTCTCTTGGCAGTACTCTCCTCTGTCTCCTTTGTGAAAGCCTTGCTGAGACTCGTCCTGTTTAGTGGGGGCAGGCTATAGGGGTCTTTCTCTGTGCCTTTCACAAGCAGCCAGCTCGGGAAGAATAACCTTTACACGCATAGTTTATTCCTTTGACTGTGTAGTTGTTGAGACGCTAGCGATCTGCAGGAATATATAGGCATACCGCACCCACTGCTGATACCAATCCTAAATTATGTTGCTTACACCTGTACGATTCTCTCATCTCCGCAAGTACATTTAGGCTAGGTGTTGCTGATTTGTAATCGGGCGTAAAACTCACCCTTCACAAACCTCTCTTAGAATTTGTCCCCTAAAAGTGTTCTCTCTGGCCAACCCCTTCTTATATCTTGTATCTTTGCTCACACAGCTCAACTAAAACACATTAACAATTCAGGAGCTGGGCATATCACTTTATACCATCAATCCAACCTCTTCATTTTAGCCTGTGAAAAAGGACAAGGACAAACTCTAAAGTCTGGCCTGGCTTGTTGTTATGTTGGTGAGTCCAAGGCTAAGGCTGACTGTCATTTGGTCAAATAGCGAAGATGACAATCAATCAATCAAATATATTTATAAAGCCCTTCTTACAACAGCTGATGTCACCAAGTGCTGTACAGACACCCAGCCTAAAACCCCAAACAGCAAGCAATGCAGGTGTAGAAGCACGGTGGCTAGCAAAAACTCCCTAGAAAGGCCAGAACCTAGGAAGAAACCTAGAGGAACCAGGCTATGAAGGGTGGCCAGTCCTCTTCTGGCTGTGCCGGGTGGAGATTATAACAGAACATGGCCAAGATGTTCATATGTTCATAGATGTCCAGCAGGGTCAAGTAATAATAATCACAGTGGTTATAGAGGGTGCAACAGGTCAGCACCTCAGGATAAATGTCAGTTGGCTTTTCATAGCCGATCATTCAGAGTATCTTTACCACTCTTACTGTCTCTAGAGTGTTGAAAACAACAGGTCTGGGACAGGTAGCACGTCCGGTGAACAGGTCAAGGTTCCATAGCCGCAGGCAGAACAGTTGAAACTGGAGCAGCAGCACGACCAGGTGGACTGAGGACAGCAAGGAGTCATCAGGCCAGGTAGTCCTGATGACAATGATAGGTGGCATGTATTATGGAATGTATATCAAAGGATCCAAAAATATACACACTTCAGACAGCACAGGAGAGAGATAGCACACACCCTAGGCATGTCAGAAGAGCAAGAGTGCACTAGCAAAAATCTGCGTCCTAACTGACACTGGCCTATTCTGTCACGCCCTGACCATAGAGAGCCTTTTTATTTCTCTATTTGGTTAGGTTGGGGTGTGACTAGGGTGGGTACTCTAGTTTTTGTATTTCTATCTTGGCCTGGTATGGTTCCCAATCAGAGGCAGCTGACTATCGTTGTCTCTGGGGATCATATTTAGACAGCCTTTTCCCACTGGGTTTTTGTGGTATCTTGTTTTTGTGTAGTGCCTGTGAGCACTGCATTTGCTTCACATTTCGTTACTCTTTATTGTTTCATTTAATAAACATGTGGAACTCTACACACGCTGCGGCTTGGTCTATTTATTCCAATGATCGTGACAGAAGATCCCACCACAACTGGACCAAGCAGCGTGCCCGGGAGGAGATGGACTCCTGGTCTTTGGAGGAGGTCGAGGAGAGAATATTCTGGATTTGGGAGGAAGTCTTGGCAAGATACGAAAGCCTTCCGTGGAAACAGACGCAAGAAGAGAAGGGAGGACAGCGACGACGCCAATTTGTTTTTGTGAGTTTAATTTAATAAACATGTGGAACTCTACGCACGCTGCGCCTTGGTCCATTTATTCCAACGATTGTGACATATTGCCTTTATACTGTGTTACTTTTGACCAGGGACCATGGCCAAAAGTAGTGAACTATAAGGAATAGGATGCCATTTGGGATGCAACCATAGAGATTTGAGGGCAGATGTTGACTGAAATAGAAGTTGCCCTTTACCACAAGACCGGGTCTTGTTGTTTAAATCCTTATAAGTTAAGACTGAGGTTGTAGAAACTGACCCTGGACCAGAGCTTAGAGGCAGCTCCTCCCAAAAGCTGCTGGATATGCAAGCCAAACATATCCAGTGTGCACTGCTCACAGTGCAGATATTCTTTCTGCTGTACACTGAGCCAACTGTGTCTTGCCAGCACAGTCCTCGTTTCAACCTGGCACGGTTTTAGAAATGCCCCGTAGGCCTGCTACTACTGACACACACACAGAGCACATACACACTCATGGCGCGCGCACACACAGAGCACATACACACACACACACACACACACACACACACCAAAACACTGGATTAGCCCCACTCACTTGTGTTTTATGAATGAGCGACCTGTAGAGAGCCAACAGGGAGAGGTGAGAGGAACATTGTTAAGTATAATCAGCTGAAAGTCCTATCATAGTATGACTGTAGGCACATGGCCTCCCT
The DNA here is from genome assembly GCF_018296145.1 of Oncorhynchus tshawytscha. Lineage (NCBI taxonomy): Eukaryota > Metazoa > Chordata > Actinopteri > Salmoniformes > Salmonidae > Oncorhynchus > Oncorhynchus tshawytscha. The sequence goes on from NC_056461.1 coordinate 19,960,908, forward strand.
CACTGCTGCTGAGAGATGGCTGGGAGGTTCTGAATCTTCCAGACCTGATGGTGCTGAATAAACAACTGATCCTACTATTAAGGTTATGGGCCATGTCACGTTCCCTTAGCCCTTTTGCTGTCCTACATCACACTGGACTAACACAGAGTGGGGGTGTGACATGGAGGAAATGGGGGCCAGAGTTACGAAAGATGGGCTGCGTTCCAACATGCAAACTAGCGTACCACTTAGAATGCATGCCAAATATATAGCTTTATCCTAAGTCGTGTGTTAGACTTGACACGTTAAAACATGGTTCAGTGAATACTGCAGTGCCCTCTATAAGGATATCTTCTGCTTTTGTTCTACATGAACTCTGATGCCCCTGATGATAGTGCTATGGTATAGCTCCAACACTGCCGTGTATCCCAGTGTGACCTGCCTGCCACTAATTCCATCAAAGAGACAATATGGAGGCCACCTAATAGAGGCACTGAGGGTATCCCTACAGTTCCGGGGAACAAAGCTGCATGTCGTCTCATTAACCTAGGAAATCCTCCCGGGATTTTAAAGGGACCAGCGGGAAACCACGGGGTCCACAGGGGTTGAATTTAGTCTGAAGGAACACAGACACACACATAATGTACACTACGTACTGTCTGTCTAAGACATTTAGGTAAATAGCTGTAGACCAACTAACCACGTTATATACATTAACACTACACTCTCACCAAGACAATGCTAGTGATGAAATAAGATGGGATTGGTAGACTGGAGTGTATAGGCCTAGGAGACGTTCAGTGCCTTGTTTCTGTCATCGTTTGGAGTGATTGGATGCCTAGTCATTGTCTTTAATATCTGGTAAAATAGCAGGGAATGATACCATGTCAGAAGACGATGATGATGACATCATCACTGCAGCTGCCAAAGCAGTGATGTTACCCTGACCTGCTGAAGGGGTAACATCTGAGGGCCTATGCCAAGTCTTTTCAGCCTCCCGAGGGGGAAGAGGCATTGTCATGCCTTCTTCACGGCTGTGTTGGTATGTGTGGACCATGTTAATTCTTTAGTGATGTGGACACCTGCTCCACTACAGTGCTCCGTTTCCTGTAGTCCACAATCAGCTCCTTTATCTTGCTAATGTTGAGGGAAAGATTGTTGTCTTGGCACCACACTACCAGGTCACAGACCTCCTCCCTATAGGCTGTCTCATCGTCGTCAGTGATCATGCAATCAGGTGGTGGATGTGTAGTTGCCTACCCTCACCACCTACGGGCAGCCCGTCAGGAAGTCCAGGATCCAGTTGCAGAGGGAGTCGTTCAGTCCCCGGGTCCCGAGCTTAGGGATGAGCTTTGAATATGGTGTTAAACGCTGAGCTGTAGTCAATGAACAGCATTATAACATAGGTGTTCCTCTTATACGGGTAGAAAAGTGCAATGTAGATTGTGTCATCTGTGGATTGAGGCGGTATGCAAATTGAAGTGGGCCCAGGGTGTTTGGGATGATTGTGTTGATGTGAACCATGACCAGCCTTTCAAAGCATTTTATGGCTGCAGATGTGAGTGCTATGGGGTGATAGTCATTTAGACAGATTACCTTGGTGTTCTGAGCGAGAGCGAGAGCGATCACTTGTGGTGAGAGAGAGAGAGAGAGAGAACGTGTGTATACAGGTGTTTCTCTCTGTGTGTTTTAAACATTGACTTAGTACTTTAAAATGAGACACTACCTTGACATGAAGATACTGCTGGATACAGAGGAGAGAAGAGTAGTCTTGTAGCCTTGAGCCATAACGTGTTTGCTCTCTAATCAGCTCCTACTGACAGAGATGAACCCTAATTTGAATCAGATACACAGTGACAGTGGCTCATAAGTGTAAGTGTGTGGATACAAAACAACAATGCAGTGCATTCGATATAATATGAACTGTGTGCGTTGGGTTATAGACAGAGTCCCCACACACTATGATCTATTTTTCTCTGGGCCTGTGTTCTGGGAACTGGACAGAGCGTCCGGAGCAGATGCAGTGCCACAGGTTAAATTAAAGGATTGGGATGATGATGAGGATGGAGGAAAACAGCCAGAGATGTCAGTGTGAATTAGTCACTGGGAGTGTTGAGGGCTCTCTCTCTCTTCTGCTCTGTCCACCCTCCACCCAGCAGGCTGGCACGCAAATATGGATTTTTAGACACACAGACACTGTCTGTCTGTTTGTGTGTTTCTACACCACGGCTCCTTGCTGGAAATGAATGCTCTTCAGCTCCGTTTGTTGGAGGATACTTCACTGCCTGCAACTGTACCCAGTCATCCCCATAAGAGGGGGGTCAGACCAGGAACGTTCTCTCTCTGTCTATCTCCCTCCTTCCCTGTCTTCTCTTCTCGCCCCCCTCTATTCTCGCTGTGTGTGACAGACAGCGATGTTGACTCTAAGGCCTTGACTAAGTCCTCTTAGGGCTAAGGTACAAAGTTGAGCTGTCACCTGAAGTACACTGACATCAGGATTATCCCTGTAGGGAGAGGAGTCTCCAGAGCCACCGTACAGTGTACAGTACACCGCAGGAAGAGGGGATGGGGAGAATGTGTTGCACCTCTGTCTCCATGTTGTCAACGATACCTTACCACCTACACACACACAAATGCATGCACACACACACAGACACTTACTCAATCACAGTGGCAGTCTGCTGTTTATTGAGTCCCTCCATATGTGCAGACAATTTGACGATAGGGAGCCTGCTGAGGCTTTATCCTCCCCACAAATCCTCCATCCACCCTGGGTCTAGATTTGGCATCTACCCTCACAGCTCTCTCTCTCTCTCTCTCTCTCTCTCTCTCTCTCTCTCTCTCTCTCTCTCTGTGTGTGTGTTCAGGACTTAAGCCTGTTACATAATTGTATTAAAGCAAGAGTCACTTCACACCTCTTTCACTGTGTGAGACTTAGCATAAACGTCTGTCAGAGGGAAGACCTCTGCCTCTCAACATCGTTGTCCCAAATGGTACCCTATTCCCTATGTAGTGCACTACTTTGACCAGGGCTCATAGGGTGCTGATTTATCTGCTGGGTCCTTGGAGATCTCAGGGTGGCACTGTTAATGGTGTCGGTCACACACCGAATGGAAGGTGACGTGTGCAGCGGTGTATTCTGTTGTCTCGATAACAAAGGGGGTTTGTGACCTGGATACGACAACCTGAGATGAATGTCTATGTGGTGTATAACAACACGTTTGCAGATGGAGTAAACGTACAAAATGCATTGTAGCCTATTGCTGTACTGTACACACTATTACTTTATGATTTAATACACCGATATCACCATTGACTGTACTGTCGCATTTAGACTAATTCTCTTTCTCCCCACCCTCTTTCTCTCTCTCCTGCCTATATTTTCCCTTTCTCTATCCCTCCGCAGAAAACTAAGCTCCAGGATGCGTTGCAGGAGAAAAATCGCCTGAACCTTGAGTTGTCCAGCCACAACCTGAAGGTATCCAAGTATGACCAGGTAGGTAAGACACTCGGTATGCATCCCAAAAGGCACTCTGTTCCCTACATAGTGCACTACTTTTGACCAGGGCCCATAGGGCTCAACTGCACGACAGCACAGCCCAGCACAGTGCTAAACTCTCTTGATCAATGGGCATACAGTTGAAGTCGGAAGTTTACATACACCTTAGCCAAATACATTTATACTCAGTTTTTCACAATTCCTGACATTTAATCCAAGTAAAAATCCCCTGTCTTAGGTCAGCTAGGATCACCACTTAATTTTAAGAATGTGAAATGTCAGAATAAAAGTAGAGAATGATTCATTTCAGCTTTCATCAGATTCCCAGTGGGTCAGAAGTTTACATACACTCAATTTGTATTTGGTAGCATTGCCTTTCAATTGTTTAACATGGGTCAAACATTTTGGGTAGTCTTCCACAAGCATCCCACAATAATTTTGGCCCATTCCTCCTGACAGAGCTGGTGTAACTGAGTCAGGTTTGTAGGCCTACTTGCTCGCACATACTTTTTCAGTTCTGCCCACATATTTTCTATGGGATTGAGGTCAGGGCTTTGTGATGGCCACTCCAATTCCTTGACTTGTCCTTAAGCCATTTTGCCACAACTTTGGAACTATGCTTGGGGTCATTGTCCATTTGGAAGACCCATTGGCGACCAAGCTTTAACTTGCTGACTGATGTCTTGAGATGTTGCTTCGATATATCCACATAATTTTCCTACCTCATGATGCCATCTATTTTGTGAAGTGCACCACTCCTGCAGCAAATCACCACCACAACATGATGCTGCCACCCCCGTGCTTCACGGTTGGGATGGTGTCTTCTGCTTGCAAGCCTCCCCCTTTTTCCTCCAAACATAATGATGGTCATTATGGCCAAAAAGTTATATTTTTGTTTCATCAGACCAGAGGACATTTCTCCAAAAAATACTATCTTTGTCCCCATGTGCAATGCAAACCATAGTCTGGCTTTTTTATGGCGGTGTTGGAGCAATGGCTTCTTCCTTGCTAAGCGGCCTTTCAGGTTATGTCGATATAGGACTCTTTTTACTGTGGATATAGATACTTTTATACCTGTTTCCTCCAGCATCTTCACAAGGTCCTTTGCTGTTGTTCTAGGAGTGATTTGCACTTTTCGCACCAAAGTACATTCATCTCTAGGAGACAGAACGCGTCTCCTTCCTGAGCAGTATGACGGCTGCATGTTGTTTATACTTGCGTACTATTGTTTGTACAGATGAACGTGGTACCTTCAGGCGATTGGAAATTGCTCCCAAGGATGAACCAGACTTGTGGAGATCTACAATTTTTTTTCTGAGGTCTTGGCTAATTTCTTTTGATTTTGCCATGATGTCAAGCACAGAGGCACTGAGGTTGAAGGTAGGCCTTGAAATACAGGCCTTGAAATACATCCACAGGTACAACTCCAATTGACTCAAATGATGTCAATTAGCCTATCAGAAGCTTCTAAAGCCATAACATAATTTTCTGGAATTTCCCATGCTGTTTAAAGGCACAGTCAACTTAGTGTATGTAAACTTCTGACCCACTGGAATTGTGATACAGTGAAATAATCTGTCTGTAAACAGTTGTTGGAAAAATTACCATTGTCATGCACCAACTTGTCAAAACTATAGATTGTTAAAAAGACATTTGTGGAGAGGTTGAAAAACAAGTTGACTCCAACCTAAGTGTATGTAAACTTCTGACTTCAACTGTATACAGTGGTGCAAAAAAAGTCTTTAGTCAGCCACCAATTGTGCAAGTTCTCCCACTTGAAAAGATCAGAGAGGCCTGTCATTTTCATCATAGGTACACTTCAACTATGACAGACAAAATGAGAGAAAAAAAAATCCAGAAAATCACATTGTAGGATTTTTCATGAATTTATTTGCAAATTATGGTGGAAAATAAATATTTGGTCACCTACAAACAACAAGATTTCTGGCTCTCACAGACCTGTAACTTCTTCTTTAAGAGGCTCCTCTGTCCTCCACTCGTTACCTGTATTAATGGCACCTGTTTGAACTTGTTATCAGTATAAAAGACACCTGTCCACAACCTCAAACAGTCACACTCCAAACTCCACTATAGCCAAGACCAAAGAGCTGTCAAAGGACACCAGAAACAAAATTGTAGACCTGCACCAGGCTGGGAATACTGAATCTGCAATAGGTAAGCAGCTTGGTTTGAAGAAATCAACTGTGGGAGCAATCATTAGGAAATGTAAGACATACAAGACTACTGATAATCTCCCTCGATCTTGGCTCCATGCAAGATCTCACCCCGTGGGGTCAAAATGATCACAAGAACGGTGAGCAAAAATCCCAGAACCACATGGGGGGACCTAGTGAATGACCTGCAGAGAGCTGGGACCAAAGTAACAAAGCCTACCATCAGTAACACACTACACTGCCAGTGACTCAAATCTTGCAGTGCCAGATGTGTCCCCTTGCTTAAGCCAGTACATGTCCAGGCCCGTTTGAAGTTTGCTAGAGAGCATTTGGATGATCCAGAAGAAGATTGGGAGAATGTCATATGGTCAGATGAAACCAAAATATAACTTTTTGGTAAAAACTAAACTGGTCGTGTTTGGAGTACAAAGAATGCTGAGTTGCATCCAAAGAACACCATACCTACTGTGAAGCATGGGGGTGGACACATCATGCTTTGGGGCTGTTTTTCTGCAAAGGGACCAGGACGACTGATCCATGTAAAGGAAAGAATGAATGGGGCCATGTATCGTGAGATTTTGAGTGAAAACCTCCTTCCATCAGCAAGGGCATTGAAGATGAAACGTGGCTGGGTCTTTCAGCATGACAATGATCCCGAACACACCCCCGGGCAACGAAGGAGTGGTTTCGTAAGAAGCATTTCAAGGTCCTGGAGTGGCCTAGCCAGTCTCCAGATCTCAACCCCATAGAAAATCTTTGGAGGGAGTTAAAAGTCCGTATTGCCCAGCACAGCCCCAAAACATCACTGCTCTAGAGGAGATCTGCATGGAGGAATGGGCCAAAATACCAGCAACAGTGTGTGAAAATCTTGTGAAGACTTACAGAAAACGTTTGACCTCTGTCATTGCCAACAAAGGGTATATAACAAAGTATTGAGATAAACTTTCGTTATTGACCAAATACTTATTTTCCACCATAATTTGCAAATAAATTCATTAAAAATCCTACAATGTGATTTTCTGGATTTTTTTCTAATTTTGTCTGAAATAGTTGAAGTGTACCTATGATGAAAATTACAGGCCTCTCTCATCTTTTTAAGTGGGAGAACTTGCACAATTGGTGGCTGACTAAATACTTTTTTGCCCCACTGTATCATATTGACCTTTCAGGGCCACAGGGACCCAGGGGTATCCCTCACAGATGCGGCTCTGCATTTCACTAACTAATAGAATCTGGGATCCATCTCTAATAGATTGATAACCACTGAAAGCCCCTTGCACAATTTCATTGCCTGTCTCCTTGGAGAGATCATGCTTGTCGTAGTTCAATGGAATTGAACACATTAGATGAGGAGTGTACCATGGATTGTGTACCATGGATGCTGGGATATCTGTTAGCCGTAACATGTTAGCCAGTGATAAATGATATTCACAGCAGCATGGAACAGATAGGCTACCGTATGGATGTTGTAGAGTTTTGTAGTTGAAGTGCATTGCCAATGGAGGTGGAGAGACCATGCTCATAGCACATAGCTGACAGGTGTGGCTTATCAAGAAGCTTATTAAACAGTGTGATCATTACACAGATGCACCTTGTGCTGGGGACAATAAACAGCCACAATAAAATGCGCAATTTTGTCACACAACACAATGCCATAGATGTCTCAAGTTTTTAGGAAGCGTGCAATTGTCATGATGACTGAAGGAATGTCCACGAGAGTTGTTGCCAAATAAGTCAATGTTCAGAATTTTGCAGTACATTCAACCGGCCTCACAACCGCAGAGCAACTGAAACCACGCCAACCCAGGACCTCCAAATCCAGCTTCTTCACCTGCAGGATCATCCGATACCAGCCACCCGGACAGATGATGAAACTGTGGGTTTGTACAACCAAAGAATTTCTGAACAAACTGTCAGAAACCTTCTCAGGGAAGCTCATCTGCACGCTCGTCGTCGCCCCCCAGGGTCTTGACCTGACTGCAGTTCGGCATCGTAACCTACTTCAGTGGGCAAATGCTCACCTTCGATGGCCACTGGCACCCTGGAGAAGTCTGCTCTTCACGGCTGAATCCCGGTTTAACAGTACCGGGCGGATGGCAGACAGCGTGTATGGCGTTGTGTGGGTGAGTGGTTTGTTGATGTCAACATTGTGAACAGAGTGTACCATATCATATGGGTAGGCATTAAGCTACAGACAATCAACACATTTGCATTTTATCGATGGCAATTTGAATACACAGAGATACCGTGACGAGATCCCGAGGCCCATATCATGTTTCAGCGTGATAATGCACGGCCACAAGGATCTGTACACAATTCCTGGAAGCTGAAAATGGCTCAGTTCATCCATGGCCTGCATACTCACCAGACCAGACATACTCCCCAGACAGACGCCCATTGAGCAGTTTGGGATGCTCTGGTACGACGTGTATGACAGCGTGTTCCTGTTCCCGCCAATATCCAGGTGGGACAACTTTCCACAGGCCACAATCAACAGCCTGATGAACTCTATGTGAAGGAGATTTGTTGTGCTGCATGAGGCAAATGTTGGTTTTCTGATCCACACCCCTACCTTTTTCTTTAAGGTGTCTGTGACCAACAGATGCATCTGTATTCCCAGTCATGTGAAATCCATAGATTAGGCCCAATTATTTTCTTTCAGTTGACTGATTTAATTATATGAATTTTAACTGAGTAAAATCTTTAAAATTGTTGCATGTTGCATTTTATATTTTTGTTATGTATAAATAAATGTAGAAAATCGGCAATCAAAATAAACTCTCTACCACAGCAACCATGTTATTTTTGCGAAGCCTATTTTATTCTGAGTTCGGATATATAAAGTTTGTATGTGAACACTATTTCTAACATGCATACAGTACTTTCAGTTTTTCTGAAATCACTTCACTCTCGTGTAAGACGGAGGCTTGCACATGTGGCACATGTGCAGATCAAATACACAGCTAGAACGCTGATTAAGCTGTTTACATGTCCTAATAATTCAAAAGATTGCTCAGAAAGCCAGGTTTTAATTGCCGTATGCTTACTTTGATTTTGATCTTATGCCAATTAAGATAAGCAGAGTAAAGTGTTTACATGACTATTGCGATGTATGGCCTTACTGCTATAATCAGTTTAATATTGAATTATTAGTGTTGTCGTGTTTTTGGCTATGCCGGATTAAGTGATATGACATGCTATTCTATAAAATCCTTTCTCCGTAATTAATATTACCTGATTGAGCTAATCATGTAAATATAATTAACTAGAGAGCCGGGGCACCATGAAAGAATATTTATGGAGCTGTTATCTTCCGAATAAACTCTTAAAGATCTAGTAATATTTTACATCAATAGCAGTCAATATTAATCGTCACCTTAATTCAGTCTCATCTGAAAGTTGTAAATTCTTGGTTATCTTCACGAACCCTGGCTAACAAGTTGAAGCAATACAAAATTGGGTTTAATTATTTATTTACTAAATACCTAACTAATCACACAGAATTACATATACAAAGAATGAATCATACCTTGATTACAAATTACGTCAAAGGAAAACGGAACAGATATGACAGCTGGTTACACAAAAGAAAAGGGGCTGGGTTTGAGTGAAAGAGCAGGAAGACTGAGGGACAAAGGGAGAAGCTGTGCTATCGTAAATACAGTATCTTATACATTCAAAATTAACGCCCATTTTGAAAGGTAAAATGCAATAAATATTTACTCTGAGCTGCGCTTCGGTAGGTTGGTGGTAGATGGAAGGCCGTGTTGCCAAACCGAGTCCTTTGTCCTATGAAGAATGTCTCTGGTGGTCAATTGAATACGTTGTAGTAACGTCATTGTGTGGTAGAGGGGATACTCTGTCTGTTCTTTCCTAGCCCGTGTTTGCAGCTGCTGTTGCTAACTCAACTGCTAGGAGGTATCACTTCTGTAGTGAATAAGAGTTCAAAGTTCATACCATTCGCAACCAAAGCTCACACTGAGGTTGGCTTAGTTCTGTAGTTGACATGTTAGTCCTTTTAACGCAGAGGCTGCAGACCTCATGTACTTGGAACTGGAGGTTACGTTGTCGTCAAGGCTTTATATAGGAAGGGAGAGGAGGGCGTGTTTGAAAAGTTTTATAACCCATGTCCCTTCACAGGGGCGGGCCACTGATTGAGCAGAGGCCTAACTTTATGAAAACCCAAATCTCTCATTTGGAAGCTAAAATTACATTTAATCTCTTCACCAATAATTTTATATTCAAACATTTAAATTGAACAACAATTCCATGTGAATTCGATAACTCTGATGTGTAGACTTTCCACTGTAGAGTTTATGTCATCCTATCATTGAGGAGAATATCTCAGATGACAACCGAACTGACATCATATTCATTAAGTACCACCGCATATGTTCAATTGGTCGGATTACTAGAATATAGTTAATTTCCCCCCACCTTCTGATGTTCCCAGAATCTCTATGTTAACCAAGGGGTTTTGAAATTTCACATCAATAGGGTGGAGAGAGGAAAAAGGGGGGTAGAGGTATTTATGACTGTCATAAACCTACCCCCAGGCCAACGTCATGACAGTGTGCATGTAAATGCACTCGATGACACAAACATCGAGAGCACCACTCCCCAGCCTCCCAGTGTGTCTATCTATCGCATTCCTGTCCGGCACGCACGCACGCACGCACACACAGAGTGAGTGAGCGAGTGACTGAGTGACTGACTGACTGTGAGTGAATGACTGACTGACTGACTGTGAGTGAATGACTGACTGACTGACTGTGAGTGAATGACTGACTGACTGTGAGTGAATGACCGTCTGTGGAGGGTCTGTGGAGGGAGGCGGCAAGCGCTAATAGTCTCACTTAAGGAGGACCAGTTTTAACACGTGTCAAGGGAACAACTTGGCTCTTGCCTCTGTCCTATTGCCCCAACCAGCTCCTCGCGCAACAAAAAGGAGCTGTCTTTCTCCGCCGGCCAAGACGGGTCTTTGAGATGAAAGACGGGAGGTACCAGTGCCTGAGCCTGGGTCTGATGCTACTACCTGAGGGGGCATGCTTAGCGTTAGCATCAGAGGCAGTAATCACAGGAGCAGTTAGCATTAGTGCTGGGCGCTAGCCAAGGTGCTCTCTCTCTCTCTGGGTATTAATGTAATGAGATTGTTGAGACTCAGTAAATAACCGCCTCTGTCTAACCCTCGCGTCAAAGGGGCGATTTCTCAAAGCGGACGATGTGAGATCGATGGGAGGTGTGAGTGGAGCAGTCTTCCTGTATCAGAGGGAGGGGATGCAGCGGGGGACAGAGAGCCCCAGATGGACGACAGGAAAGGGAGAGAGTAAACGAGTGCTGAGAGGAACTTGTCAGGACTGTCTGATTGATGGGAGGGAAGGCGAGGGACTAGTTACTGTGGGTGATTTAAGCCAGTCAGTTTGGTCTTTGTCATTATCATTTTCTCATTTTCCCCCTCATGATCCCCAGATGAACTTTAACTGACCCCTGTGTAGAGAAAGAATTGTATCACATCTAAGTGGAGTTGTCAGAATTATGGAATTATGGGGAGATATACAGTAGATTTGATTTTATATCAGAAAATAATATCTTGTCACAAACTTTACCCACAACCAAGAATGATTATAGATTCATTTGTTTGAGGGTCTGGCTGAAATCTTTTGTTTCAGCGTACAAGTACAACATTATGAATAACTTGTGTGGTGCAATTTCGTGGAGTCTGCAAATTACCTTGAATGAGCTAATCTGTCGTGGTAATTAATTAGTGACTTAAGGGGTTGGAAAGCGGTGAGGAAGGATTCTGTTCAGATGGAGCATAACTCCAGAAAACCCAACTGAACTCACCTTCAAGGCATTCCGATTGGTGATGAAATTAAGCCACCGATTTTGAGTTAGCAGCTACCTTTCATAGTCACTATAGAAATAGGCTGATTAACTTTACTTGAGTTTGTGAACTCTCCACCCCCCCCCCCCCCCCCACCCCACCCCCATGAAACTCTGATTCATGTAATGGTGTAAGACCAATCTTCATCAATTTTGCATGCCTCTGTTACTTCGGAAATACATGGATATGAATGAAAAAGAAGGATATTGTTGGAATAGAAGAAAAATTGGTTCTCTCCAATTTGTACTGTATATTTAACCTCTCTGATTTACTCTTCCCCTGATTTGATTTCTCTCTTTCCTTATTTTCTTTTTCTCTAGGTAAGGTCAGAATATGAGCAACTTAGACACACCTATAGCACTGTGAGTCAGGAGAGAGACTTGGCTCAAGAGGAGAGGAAACAGCTCGAAGGCAAACTGGAGAACCTCGAGCAGGTCCTCAAGGTGAGAATACATCTGCCCGTCCATCCATCCAAACATCAATCAATCCATCCTAGCTCTCCTAAATTCACTGCTACTGTTCCTCCAACTCAGCCAATCATGAGATATGAACTAAACATCAGCGGCACGGTTCTATAAGGCCTTTGCAATCTGATTGGTTTAGGTTAACGTAAGGCCAGATCACTTGTACCTTTTGTGAAAACCTGATTGGACAAATGCATCTATCTACAAAATCTGTCCTTCGAGTTATAGAATACATATTGTTTTTACAATAAAAGCTTGGAAGAAATTGGTGTAAGTCATGAGCTTTGTTATCTGCTTTGCAGGACACACTTTTTCATTAGACTCTTATTTGCCAATAGCAATCAGCAGTAGTCTCATAGCAGTGTGACAATGCTCTCATTACAAATCACTGCTTCCCTCCATTCCATATTGATTGTCTGTTTGTAAGGAGTGGATATGTTTGAGGGAAAAATGTACCCATCAAGAGGAAATTGACTCCTGCTCCTGAAAAATGAAAGAATTGTGTGTTGCTTTCTCATTGCCTATTGATTTGTACAGATGGGTAGATTGCATGTTGGAGAACATTATGTGGAAAGCAGAGAAAGAAGATTTCCCGAAGTGGAGCATTCTCCTTCGTTTCCAGTGTGCTCAATGTTGCAGGGATAATGACGATACCAATGACTGCGATTATGAAAATCTGTAGGCTATTGTCTGATCGCTGTGTGGGAGAGCAAGAGGACAGTTCATTCTGGAGCTTTTGAATGACCCCCACCACATCTGATAGAGTGAGCCTAGCAGATCAAATCAAATGTTATTGTTCACATACACATGTTTAGCAGATGATATTGGGGGTGTAGCGCAATGCATGTGTTTTTAGCTCGAAAGTGCAGTGAATATCTAATAAGTCTAACAATTTCACAACAATACACACAATTTCTAAAGTAAAGGAATGGAATTAAGAATACATAAATATTTGGACAAGCAATGTTGGAGTGGCATAGACTATAATACAGTAGAATAGAATAGAATACAGTATATACATATGAGATGAGTAATGCAAAATATGCAAACATTGTTAAAGTGACTAATGTTCCATTATTAAAGTGGCCAGTGATTTCAAGTCTATGTATATAGGGCAGCAGCCACTACGGTGCTAGTGATGGCTATTTAACAGTCTGATGGCCTTGAGAGAGAAGCTGTTTTTCAGACTCTCGGTCTCTGCTTTGATGCATCTGTGCTCACCTCGCCTTCTGGGTGGTAGCGGGGTGAACAGGCAGTGGCTCGGGTGGTTGTTGTCCTTGATGATCTTTTTGACCTTCCTGTGACATCCGGTGCTGTAGCTGTCCTGCAGGGAAGGTAGTTTGCCCCCGGTAATGCGTTGGGCAGACTGCACCACCCTCTGGAGAGCCCTGCGATTGCGGGCAGTGCAGTTGCCATACCAGGCGGTGATACATCCCGACAGGATCCCAGGGCCCTAACCTCCTCTCTGTAGGCTGTCTTGTCATTGTTGGTAATCTACTGTCTACTACTGTTGTGTTGTCTGCAAACTTGATGATTGAGTTGGAGGCATGCGTGGCCACGCAGTCATGGGTGAACAGAGAGTACAGGAGAGGGCTCAGAACGCACCCTTGTGCGGCCCCTGTGCTGAGGATAAGTGAAGTGGAGGTCTTCTTTCCTACCTTCACCACCTGGGGGTGGCCTGTCAGGAAGACCAGGACCGAGTTGCACAGGGCGGGGTTCAGACCCAGGGCCCCAAGCTTAATTATGAGCTTGGAGGGTACTATGATGTTGAATGCTGAGCTATAGTCAATGAACAGCGTTCTTACATAGGTATTCCTCTTGTTCAGATGGGATAGGGCAGTGTGCAGTGCAATGGCGATTGCATCGTCTGTGGATCTATTGGGACGGTAAGCAAATTGAAGTGGGTCTAGGGTGTCAGGTAAAGTAGAGGTGATATGATCCTTGACTAGTCTCTAACAACACTTCATGATGACAGAAGTGAGTGCTACGGGGCTATAGTCATTTAGTTCAGTTACCTTTGCTTTCTTAGGAATAGGAACAATGGTGGACATCTTGAAGTATGTGGGGACAGCAGACTGGGATAGGGAGAGATTGAATATGTCCATAAGCACTCCAGCCAGCTGATCTGCGCATGCTCTGAGGACCCGCTAGGGATGCCGTCTGGCCCGGCAGCCTTGCAAGTGTTAACACTCTTAAATGTCTTACTCAAGTCGGCCACAGAGAAGGAGAGCCCAGTCTTTAATAGCTTGCCGTCTCGGTGGCACTGTGTTATCCACAAAGTGGGCGAAGACGGTGTTTAGCTCATCCGGAAGCAAGACGTCGACAAGGTGGCTGGTTTTCCCTTTGTAGTCCGTGATTGTCTGTAGACCCTGTCCATACATCTTGCGTTTGAGCAGTTGAATTGCGACTCCACTTTGTCTCTGTACTGACATTTTGCATGTTTGATTATTTTACAGAGGCAATAACTACACTGTTTGTATCAGGCCATATTCCCAGTTACCTTGCCATGGTTAAATGCGGTGGTTCGCACTTTCAGTTTTGCGTGAATGCTCCCACCTATCCACGGTTTCTGGTTTGGGTAGGTTTTAATAGTCACAGTGGTACAACATCTCCTATACATTTCCTGATAAACTCAGTCACCGTTTCCGTGTATTCGAGAATATTATTCTCAGAGGCTACCCGGAACATATCCCAGTCCACGTGATCAAAACAATCTTGAAGCATGGGTTCTGATTGTTCAGACCAGCGTTGAATAGTCCGTAGCACGGGTACTTCCTGTTTGAGTTTCTGCCTATATGGAGTCATGATCAGATTTGCTGAAGGGAGGGCCTTGTAGGCATTTTGAAAAGCTGAGTAGCGCTACAATACGGGGCGGAGCTAGCATGTTGGAGTGAACGGCTGTGCGTGAGAGGCTCCTGCAACTTTTTTGCGAAATAATCTAATTTAACCTACTCTATGGCACTTTTTACAACAAACGTTTCTTTCTAGTACAAGATTGTAACTTTTTATATGAAAATGCCGAGTAATAAGCGACCAAAGGACAATAAATCCACAGCGGAGGCCTACTCCCCACTAAACAACGAGACAGACATGGCGGGAGGCACATGCAACAACGTGACACTTACAGAACTTACCCGGGCTTTGGGGGAGCTGCGTGTTGCTATAGCTGAGGATCTTAAGGCCACTATTGCTGAACTGGACACCAAAATCGAGAGCATCATTCGAACGGTCGCTTCGCATGGCCAGAGTATTGTGGACCTTGAGAAAGCTTCTGAATTCAACGCTGGTAGGATCGACGAGTTAGAGAAGCTATGCACGTCATTGCAGGATAGTGTGCAGAAGCTTTCTTTGAAAGTGGTGGACCTGGAGGGCCGATCCAGACGTAATAACCTTTGCGTTGTTGGTCTGGCAGAGGGGGTGGAGGCGGGCTCTCGCCCCACCGACTTCTTCGCCAAGCTATTGAAGGATGCAATGGGATCGGATGTTTTGGCTTCGGATCCCCAGCTGGACCGTGCACATCGCTCCCTTGTTCCAGTGCCTAGACTGGGCCAACGTCCTCGCCCAGTGATCATCTGTTGTCACAGTTTCAAGACCAAGGATCTTATCCTGCGTGAAGCTCGAATGAGGGGCACCCATTCCGGGCACCCATTCTGTGTCTATGAGGATTATGCGCCCGATGTGGCAAAGCATCGCAGCGACTACAGAGATGTCATGACCAAACTCTACAAACTCCATCTTCGCCCAGCCTTACTCTTCCCTGCAAGACTAAGAATTACCCCGCCTTCCGGTGAGAAGATTTGGCTCTCCTCGGTTTTGGACGCAGAGAAGTTTATCCGGGGATATACACCAATCCCCCGTACAGGTTAGAGTGCCTTGTTATTGCGTGTTAGGGTCTGCTCAAGGACTCGAATCCATACTATACCATATTGGGTGAAAACGTATTAAACGGGCTCAACAAGGGCTACCGAACATGTAAGACGCTGAGCAGACCAATGAATGGCGGTCAGAGCTCTCATTTAACGTTAAATTCACTTTCATCCCGGCTGTGCTCAGAGCGATGCATATTTTTTACTTCCAGGTTTGATCACTGACACCTTCGGACGGATATACTTATATTCCCCCACTTTTGTTTTGTTTCGTTATTTATTTTACAATCCTTACATTATTCTTACTACCATACCATTTATTTATTGCTTGCGGGGGACTGGGGTTGATGGTTGGGAGGGGGCAGACACCTGGTTAGCAAGTTGATGTTTTGTGCCGTTCTGCCTTTGTCTGGCCGTGGGCCTCTCTCCCGACTAGAGTGCCACCAGCCCTCTGCAGTGCTTATGTCTGTGTAGGTGTGCGTACATAGTAGTGCGTACTATTTGTACTTTATTACTATTTTCTCTTAGCATTTTAGTATTATGTATGTGTATATTTTAAATCAGTGTAGATTGTTATTCTGGGGTATGAATGTGTGTATGTGTATATGCGCATATGGATGTATATACATATTCTTTAAATATATATTTTTATATATGATTTTTTTTGTGTGGGTATGTATACATACATGTATATGTATGTATATAGGTGTGTATGTATATATATGTATGTATATGTGTGTATGTATGTGTATGTATGTATATGTGTGTATGTGTGTATGTATGTATGTGTGTGTATGTATATATATGTATATGTATGTATGTATGTATGTATGTGTGTACATATGTGTATGTGTATGTATATATACAGTGCCTTGCGAAAGTATTCGGCCCCCTTGAACTTTGCGACCTTTTGCCACATTTCAGGCTTCAAACATAAAGATATAAAACTGTATTTTTTTGTGAAGAATCAACAACAAGTGGGACACAATCATGAAGTGGAACGACATTTATTGGATATTTCAAACTTTTTTAACAAATCAAAAACTGAAAAATTGGGCGTGCAAAATTATTCAGCCCCCTTAAGTTAATACTTTGTAGCGCCACCTTTTGCTGAGATTACAGCTGTAAGTCACTTGGGGTAAATACAGTTTTATATCTTTATGTTTGAAGCCTGAAATGTGGCAAAAGGTCGCAAAGTTCAAGGGGGCCAAATACTTTCGCAAGGCACTGTATATATATGTATGCATATATTTTTATTTCTTTCTTATTAAACATGTTTTTTATGGGGGGAACGTTTAATTTAACAAATCCTTGTTCCGATCTCCTGACCCACAGTATGTAAAGGTACGGCTGACTATGTCGGTTGCGGATGGTTTATTTTTTGACCGGCAGTGCTTAGCAATATAATCTTGAGGCTATATCTTGCTTATCTCTGGGATTGACCCAGGATGACGCTTAAATGCGCAATATGTTTAAGTTGCAACTTATTCGGTTTAGGTTTATTAGATGCTAACTGAACACTTTACTCGCGGGAGCCTCCTCAGTTCATATGTTAGTAGAAGTTCTAGGATAGTCAGAGGTGAACGTATAGTTGGGATTTTATTTTTGTTTTACCTCTTGTTCGAGGTCGCGCCGTGCTTTTTGGCATCGGCCAGACAATGTGTTTATTATTTTTATTTTCCCTTTTTTTTTCTCCTGTTTGTACATGCCTGTTAAATGTGGGTTGATGGGGGGTAAGTGTTGGGGAAATTAGGGGTACAGGGTGGGAAGTAAAGGTGCTTGCAGGGGGAGGGGTGGGTTGGATACTGCTCGGGTGTAGGTGCTACATATGCTGATCGTGATGGTTTGGTGCGCTTTCTTACCTTTTTATCAAGTTACATGGTATGCAGGCCACCATAGGAACTAAAAACGAGAGGAGGGCGGGGCTTACATTCACTTCCTGGAATGTCAAGGGTTTAAACGAACCAATTAAGAGGGGCAAGGTCATAGCCCACTTGAAAGCACTCTCGTCTGATATTATATTTTTGCAAGAAACCCATCTGAAGAATAACTCTCATAGCAGACTTAAGTGTAGGTGGGTGGGGCAAGTGTATCACCCTAACTTCTCTGCC
The DNA here is from genome assembly GCF_018296145.1 of Oncorhynchus tshawytscha. Lineage (NCBI taxonomy): Eukaryota > Metazoa > Chordata > Actinopteri > Salmoniformes > Salmonidae > Oncorhynchus > Oncorhynchus tshawytscha. The sequence goes on from NC_056461.1 coordinate 19,978,885, forward strand.
AAAACGAGAGGCACAGCGATTCTGGTACGGAAAGGAATTCCCTTTCTACATAAAACCACTATTGCGGATAAAGAGGGTCGGTATGTGATCGTAATAGGAGAAATCCACTCTACCTCAGTAACTCTACTAAATATCTATGGGCCAAACATTGACAACCCCTCTTTTTTCAAAAGAGTCCTTGCCCTGATTCCAGATATCTCCCATACTAACCTGGTCATTGGAGGGGACCTTAACTGTGTGGTAGACCAATATTTGGATAGATCCTCTACCCGGCGAACCCCTACCTCCTATTCAAGCGAATTCTTGAATACCTACATAAAAAATTAGAACTTATTTGATATATGGAGGATCGCTAACCCTACGGGTAGGGAATACTCCTTTTACTCTCATGTTCACAAGGTTTACACTCGAATTGACTACTTTTTGTTGGATGCTAGACTACTCCCCTATACCTGTAATGTGAGGTATCATGATATTATATTCTTGGACCACAGTCCACTCACCTTCTCCCTGAGATTGGGTGACATTGTACCAAACGAGAGGGTCTGGAGGTTGAATCCTCAGCTCCTCACAGAACCAACATTCTGTGAATATCTTAAAGACCAAATTACATTTTTCTTTGATACCAACGACAACACAGAGACCTCCCCAGCATTATTGTGGGAAACACTGAAGGCTTATCTGAGAGGCTGTAATCATCTCCTTTCAGGCTGCCAGGAGTAGGCAAAACAGAGGAAAACTGGAAGAACTGGAGGGACAAATTCACTTACTGGATAGGGAGAATGCTAGCCACCCATCTATGGAGAAACATAAAAAAATTACCTCTTTAAAATTCGAATATAATCAGATTCTCTCAGCTAAAATTGCTAAATCTTTTCTCAATGCCAAGCAAAAATATTTTGAGTTTGGTGACAAACCACACAAATTACTTGCCAGACAACTTCGAAAAAATGTGAGTGACCGAATGATTCACAGGGTTAAATCTGCATCTGGGGAATTACTCTCTTCCCCCAAAGACATCAATGACAGATTCCGGCAGTTTTATGAGACTCTATATACATCTAAAGCGGATCCTAACCCCTTAATTATGCAAACATTTTTGGAGGACTGTAATGAACCTGTAATGAACCTGCCCTGAACCAGGAAGATTCTAACTTCCTGAATAAGGAAATATCTCTTGATGAAATTCGAGAAACAATTAAATCTCTAAAGAGTGGCAAGACCCCGGGCCCAGATGGATACCCTGGTGAATTCTATAAAACATTCAGCAACATGCTCTCTCCCTACCTGCACAAAATGTTGGTTCAGGCCAATGAGGATGGAGCTCTCCCTTCTACTTTGGACGAAGCGTTCATTACAGTTATACATAAGAGGGGTAAAGATCCAGAAGAGGTAGGGTCATACAGACCAATATCTCTCCTTAATACAGACCAAAAGATTTTAGCAAAAACTCTGGCTAACAGGCTTAGCACTTTAATTGGCAAATTGGTCCATTCGGATCAGACCGGCTTTATCCCTAACAGAAACTCATTCTTCAATCTCAGGCGCCTATTCAATATTATGTATTCTCAGAGGTTACCCAACGTGGACCGTGCCGTCATATCTCTTGACGCCGAAAAGGCCTTTGACCAAGTTGAGTGGCCCTATCTATTCAAGGTCCTACAGAAATGTAATATTGGAGATAGGTTCATAAATTGGATCCAGCTTTTATATAGGAAACCTTGTGCCAGAATACTCACTAACCAATCATTGTCGCCCCGATTTAACCTCAATAAGGGGACAAGGCAGGGTTGTGCACTGTCGCCTATGCTCTTCGCCCTAATTATCGAACCGCTCGCTCAGACGATTAGATCTCATGCAGCAATACACGGCTATAATACTAAAGATACCCTAAATAAGATCTCCCTATACGCAGATGACATCCTCCTCTATGTAACAGAACCCCAGGCTAGTATCCCAGCTATTCTTGATGTGATCAATTTGTTTGGTACCTTCTCGGGATACAGAATAAATTGGAACAAGAGTGAATTAATGCCCATACGGTCGCAAAATACCTCCTGGCTAGAACATCTCCCATTCATCTCCCATCTTCAGAAAAATTTACCTACCTAGGAATTGTAGTTACCAAACAATACTCTTTACTATTTAAAGAGAATTTCCCCTCTCTGATACAAAAACTCAAAGCAAACATACTATTTTGGAGAACTCTACCAATTTCTCTGCTCGGAAGAATTAATGCCATTAAAATGATCTTCCTCCCACAACTGCTCTACCTATATCAGAACATCCCAGTACTCATACCTAAATCCTTCCATAAACAACTGGACTCAATTATCAATCCTTTCATCTGGGATTATAAAACACACAGGATAGGTAAAAAACACCTCTGTAAATCCAAGATGGAAGGAGGATTGTCTCTCCCAAATTTTATATTTTATTACTGGGCCGCTAACCTCCGCGTTGTTACGTTTCTGTTGGACGACGTACTTCCGGCATCCAGCTGGCTTAGTATGGAACGTGAGGAGTGTCACTCCTTCTCTATTGGCGCTGTGATTTTGTCGCCTGTCAATCTGGAGATGTCACTTTATTGTAACAATCCTATTATACATAGCACAGTCCGAATCTGGAAGCAAATTAAAGTCCACTTTGAGCTTAGACCAATGTCATGCATGCTCCCTGTTGCCAGGAATCCCTCCTTTGCCCCTTCTAACCTTGATAACACCTTTGAGCGATGGGGAGAGTTGGGGATAAGTACCATAGGGGATTTATACATAGAGGGGACCTTTGCTTCCTCTGAGTTGCTGAGGGAAATTTATAATCTTCCCAGAAGTAATTTTTTCAGACCTACAAATTAGAGACTACGTTAGAAAACACCTCCCAACATTTGGGAATGCTAAACCTTCCATGTTTGACGGATACATAAAAATATGCCCCACCTCAGATAAACTGATATCGCGTCTATATGATGCTTTTCAATCTGTTAGCACACCTTCTACAGATGCCATCAAGGCAAAATGGGAGGAAGAACTAGGGACTGACATCTCGGTGGCAGACTGGGAAGAGAGCTTGGAGTATATCCACACATGCTCCATTAATTCCAGACATCGTCTCATACAATTCAAGGTATTACACAGATTACACTATTCCAAAACTAAACTGCATAGGATATTTCCTGACACATCCCCTACATGTGATAAATGTCAGGCTACGCAGGGTACACTACTCCACTGCTTTGCCCTATGCTCTAGCTTGCATGGTTATTGGTGTGGAATTTTTGGGATCCTCTCTGAAGTTTTGGAGACTTCAATAGATCCAGACCCGCTTCTGATAATCCTGGGAGTATCTTTGTCCCTAAACGGATTAACCAACCCCCAAAAACAACTAATCTCGTACGGTCTCATCTCGGCAAAAAAACTAATCTTGTTGTTTTGGAAAAGGAGGGAAGCGCCCTCTACCAAATTATGGCTCAGTGAATTGGCAAACACTGTACACTTAGAAAGAATTCGATATATTCTGAACAATAAATGATCAACATTTGATCAAATCTGGCAGCCTCTCCTACTTGGACGAGTCGGCGCTGTGAATTTGTACTTACTAACGCACTCTCAATTGTAATATTTTAATCTACCTTTGGGCAGCATGTGCTGGCCCTGCCACCCGAGCAGTTGGGGGGGGGGGAATAAGAGGGGGGGTATGGGGAAATCTTCCCTCTTTCTTTCTATGTGTCCTTGTTTTGTATGTCGTGTTTTGTATTATTTGTTCTGCACCCAGAACTCTGGGTCTTGTTGTTCCTGTATGCTCTCTTATGTTTAGATAAGAATTGTATACCTGTCTTGTATACCTATACACCATTCTTGTGTGTGTTTAATAAAAATATTTGAAACAGAAAAGCTGAGTAGCAGTGGTCCAATGTTTTCTCAGAGCGAGTGCTACAGTCAATGTGTTGGTATTACTTCAGTAGCGTTTTCCTCAGATTAGCTTTGTTAAAATCATCGGGTACTTTAAATGCTGCCTCAGGATATTTGGTTTCCAACTTGCATAGCGTCCAGTGTAGTTATTTCAGGGCCATTGTGATATCGGCTTGAGGGGGAATATACACGCCTGTGACTATAACCCGAAGAGAAATCTCGTGGGATGTAATACGGTCAGCATTTGATTGTGAGGTATTCTATGTCGGGTGAACAAAAGGACTTGAGTTTCTGTATGTTATCACAATCACACCATGAGTAATTAATCATTAAACATACACCCCCGCCCTTCTCCTTCCCGGAGAGATCATTATTCCTGTCTGTGCGATGAACGGACTCAGACTATATATCACAAGAACCATGTTTCCTTGAAACAGAGTATGTTACAAGCCCTGATGTCTCTCTGGAAGGAGATCCTCGCCCTGAGCTCGTCAACTTTATTATCCAGAGACTGAACATTAGCAAGTAATATACTCGGAAGCAGTGGGTGTTGTGCGCGCCTCCTTAGTCAGACTAGAAGTCCACACCGAATACCTCTTCTCAGCTGAAGGTGTTTTGGATCAGCCTCTGGAATCAGTTCAATTGCCCAGGGGGGTACAAACAAGGGATCCAATTCGGGAAAGTCATATTCCTGGTCGTAATGCTGGTAATGCTGAGTTACCACCGCTCTGATATCCAAAAGTTATTTCCGGCTGTATGTAATAACACAAAAATAATTCTGGGCTAAAAATGTAAGAAATAACACATATAAAATAAAATATTGCATAGTTGCTTAGGAGCTAGAAGCACGGTTGCCCCAACTTGTCATGGCGCCGACAGAGGTACATGCCCTCCTATGAGAAAAATGCCCTTTTGATTGGTGACTATTTTAGTGTAATATTTGATCATCAAGCAAGCTAATTTCTCAAACCCTTGAATGCTGAAAAATACCCTTCCTCGCCCTCCTGCTACCGTGAGTGCGGCAGCGAGATGTCCTGTATGCAGAGCATATGGGTGCCTGGTGGCGAGTTGAGTAGTAGGCTACTTTGAAGTTGCATCTCTCACTGTCAGGGACTTGGAAGGGGGAAATTCGTCTGTTTGTTGAGGCAGATGTCAGCAGCAGAAAATCTAGTAAAGACTAGTTAAATCAGTATAGATAAATCAGTTATTTATCTACATCATATATACAAAAGAATGTGGACACACCTTCAAATTAGTGGATTCAACTATTTCAGCTATACCCGTTGCTGACAGGTCTATAAAACCGAGCACACAGCCATGTAATCTCTGTAGAAAGTTTTGGCAGTAGAATTGCCTTTCTGAAGAGCTCAGTGAATTTCAATGTGGCACCGTCATAGGATGGCACCTTTCCAACAATTAAGTACGTCAAATTTCTGCCCTGCTAGAGCTGCCCCAGTTAACTGTAAGTGCTGTTATTGTGAAGTGGAAATGGCTAGGAGCAACAACGGCTCAGCTAAGTGGTAGGCTACACAAGCTCATAGAACGGGACCGCCGAGTGCTAAAGCGCATACAAATCTGTCCTGGGTTGCAACACTCAATACCAATTTCCAAACTGCTACTGGAAGCAACGTCAGCACAAGAACTGCTCGTCGGGAGCTTCATGAAATGGGTCTCCATGGCCGAGCAGCCGCACACAAGCCTAAAATCACCATGTGCAATGCCAAGCGTTGTCTGGAGTGAAGAGTCATGCTTCACCATCTGGCAGTCCGACGGACAAATCTGGGTTTGGCGGTTGCCATAAGAACGCTACCTGCCCAAATGCAGGTAGGAATGCATGGTGTCAACTGTAAAGTTGTAAAGTTTGGTGGAGTGGGAGTAATGGTCTGGGGCTGTTCTTCATGTTTCGTGCAAGGCCTTTTAATTCCAGTGAAGGGAGATCTTAACTCTACAGTATACAATGACATTCTAGATGATTCTGTGCTTCCAACTTACTTTGTGGCAAAAGTTTTGGGAAGGACCTTTCTGGTTTCAGCATGACAATGCACATGCACATGGCGAGGTCCATACAGAAATGGCTTGTTGAGTAAGGTGTGAAAGAACTTGACTGGCCTGCACAGAGCCCTGTCCTCAACCCCATCAAACAACTTTGGGATGAATAGGAACGCAGACTGCGAGCCAGGCCTAATCGCCCAACATCAGTGCCTGACCTCACTAATGCTCTTGTGGCTGAATGGAAGCAAGTCCTCGCAGCAATGTTCAAACATATAGCGGAAAGCCTTCCCAGAAGAGTGGAGGCTGTTATAGCATCAAAGCGGGACCAACTCCATATTAATGCCCATGATTTTGGAATGAGAAGTTTGATGAGCAGGTGTCCACATACTTTTGGTCATTCCAAAAGAGTGGATGCTGTTATAGCAGCAAAGGGGTGTCCAACTCCATATTAATGCCCATGATTTTGGAATGAGAAGTTCGACGAGCAGGTGTCCACATACTTTTGGTCATTCAGCGTACATTAGCAATCAGCTAATGTCTCTGTGAACAGTAGCCTAGTGGTGCTAGCTTGGTTACAGTGTGTGATGACGGAGTGTGCTTTTGCACAGTATTTACGTATATGGTGAAAAAAAATTGTTAATTCGACTATAGGAGCAGTAGTAAATGATGAATTTGGGGAGGAAGGTTTCACATTGAGCACTTGCCCCTCACAAAGGAGCCTGGTGACAGTCCCTCAGTCACTGGAGTCCCCAGCAGAGCTTAAGACTCTGTGATTATGCAAAGAAGTGCCTGCTTAGCCCAAAGCCAGTAGGGGTGTCCGGGGTTATTCTTCCACTTCAAAAAAAAAGTAATTTCAGCAGCATGAATTTGGTACACTCTGAGATGAACTTTGAGAGATTAGAACATTGAGAGATTCAATCTTTTTTCAGGTAACTTTTTTCACAGCAGACACTGCCAGTACTCAATTACAATTACTACTGTGGGTCTCTCTACTCTGGAACACTCTTTAGTCTCTACTCTGGAACACTCTTTAGTCTCTGCTCTGGAACACTCTTTAGTCTCTACTCTGGAACACTCTTTAGTCTCTACTCTGGAACACTCTTTAGTCTCTACTCTGAAACACTCTTTAGTCTCTGCTCTGGAACACTCTTTAGTCTCTACTCTGGAACACTCTTTAGTCTCTGCTCTGGAACACTCTTTAGTCTCTGCTCTGGAACACTCTTTAGTCTCTACTCTGGAACACTCTTTAGTCTCTACTCTGGAACACTCTTTAGTCTCTACTCTGGAACACTCTTTAGTCTCTACTCTGGAACACTCTTTAGTCTCTGCTCTGGAACACTCTTTAGTCTCTACTCTGGAACACTCTTTAGTCTCTACTCTGGAACACTCTTTAGTCTCTGCTCTGGAACACTCTTTAGTCTCTACTCTGGAACACTCTTTAGTCTCTACTCTGGAACACTCTTTAGTCTCTACTCTGGAACACTCTTTAGTCTCTACTCTGGAACACTGTTTAGTCTCTACTCTGGAACACTCTTTAGTCTCTACTCTGGAACACTGTTTAGTCTCTACTCTGGAACACTCTGTAGTCTCTACTCTGGAACACCTGCATTTACAGTGTATTGCCAAAAACAACTCAACAATTACAAACATGGACTCTGACCTGTCTAATGAGCCAAGCTGATTAAAGAATACCACAGTACCCAAACACCCCCACTCTCTCACACACACACACACACACACACACACACACACACACACACACACACACACACACACACACACACACACACACACACACACACACACACATACACAGTGCAGCAATTCGAATCCATAGCTGCTTTATGTTTTTAAACTCCAAGAAACATCATATGTCCCTAACTCCAATTCCTACTGGCTTAACTCTGCAAATACAGTCCTAATGACTCAGCTAATTTGGGAGTGGCTAGATTTGGGTTTTGTGTTGGTGTCTCTGAATGATGGATCGCAGAAATCTGTGAGTCGGACTAGACGTAGTCAATACAGGTAGACAAATGTTATAGCCACTGAATGAAAAACAATATTTTTTTATGTAATGTGTACTTTTTATGTATTGTGTACTTTTTATGTATTGTGTAGCTGCTACGGGTGCTGTAAAAGTGTTTGGACTGTTGTGTGATCATTCTATGAACCATTTGGAGATTTTAAAGGCATAGTTACCTCACTATGGCCATGCACTTACTGTGTTATAATATATAACCACATATTGAACATGTTGTGATATGATTGTGGTCTCTCGAGCATTTGACCATGTATTGACTGTGTTGTGACTTGTTCTCCACAGCATATGCGAGAGGCTGCAGAGAGGAGGCAGCAGTTGGAAGAGGAGCATGAGCAGGCCCTGGCTGTCCTCACCACCAAGCAGCAGGAGATTCACCTTCTGCAGAGGGTAAGCCCATAATAACCCACCTCGCCTCCGTCCTAGACTCCAACCACCATGACCACAGTGGTCACAAGACAAATCAAATCAACATTTATTTGTCACGTGCGCCGAATACAACAAGTGTAGACCTTACAGTGAAATGCTTTCTTACAGACCCTAACCAGCAGTGCAATATTTAAATCAAAAATAGCATAGTTACCTCACACTGTTATCAATGGTAACAGTGTGACAGCCTATAGGGAGGAGGTCAGAAATCTGGCCAGGTGGTGCTAGAATAACAACATATCCCTCAACGTAAACAAGACTAAGGAGATGATTGTGGACTACAGGAAAAGGAGGACCGAGCACGACCCCATTTTCATCGACGGGGCTGTAGTGGAGCAGGTTGAGAGCTTCAAGTTCCTTGGTGTCCACATCAACAACAAACTAGAATGGTCCAAACACACCAAGACGTGAAGAGGGCATGACAAAGCCTATTCCCCCTCAGGAAACTAAAAAGATTTGGCATGGTTGCTGAGATCCTCAAAAGGTTCTTACAGCTGCAACATCGAGAGCATCCTGACCGGTTGCATCACTGCCTGGTACGGCAATTGCTCGGCCTCCGACCGCAAGGCACTACAGAGGGTAGTGCGTACGGCCCAGTACATCACTGGGGCTAAGATGCCTGCCATCCAGGACCTCTACACTAGGCGGTGTCAGAGGAAGGCCCTAAAAATTGTCAAAGACCCTAGCCACCCCAGTCATAGACTGTTCTCTCTACTACTCCATGGTGAGCGGTACTGGAGTGCCAAGTCTAGGACAAATAGGCTTCTCAACAGTTTTTACCCCCAGCCATAAGCTCCTGAACAGGTAATCAAATGGATACCCAGTCTATTTGCATTGTATGCTCCCTCCAACCCCTCTTTTACGCTGCTGCTACTCTCTGTTTATCATATATGCATAGTCGCTTTAACCATACATCCATATACATACTACCTCAATTGGCCCTACCAACCAGTGCTCCCGCACATTAGCTAACCAGGCGATCTGCATTGTGACCCACCACCCACCAACCCCTCTTTTACGCTACTGCTACTCTCTGTTCATCATATATGCATATTCATCATATATGTCACTTTAACCATATCTACATGCAAATACTACCTCAATCAGCATGACTAACCGGTGTCTGTATATAGCCTCACTACTGTTATTTTCAACTGTCTTTTTACTGTTGTTTTATTTCTTTACTTACCTATTGTTCACCTAATACCTTTTTTCCACTATTAGTTAGAGCCTGTAAGTAAGCATTTCACTGTAAGGTTGTATTCGGCGCACGTGACAAATCAACTTTGATTTGATTATGAGAGACAAGAATTGTGCAACTATCATGAAATGATCCCCCCAAACACTAACTCATGCTCCATGAAAAAAACTAAAAAACATTCTACCATTAGTCCTGGTGAGACTGATGAGAAAGTAAAAGGGGTCATATAATCAGTGGTCTCCTGTGATTGTCTGTCTCTATGGGCAGCAATAATCTGAGCCTCTAGAGAGCTGGGTGAATTCCTGTGTGTATGTGTTCTGTTCAGAGAGGAGCCATGACAGGCAATTAGCGCAAACGGCAAACACAGCACAGATCAGACTCCCCTGAGCCTAAACCGAGCACTTCACTTTAGAGAGACGCAGAGAGAATGTGTGTCAGCTTCTGTGTCTGCACATCTATCCGTGACTATCTGTGCTTCAATCCATGTGTTTGTATGCATCTGCCTCAGCGTGCTCGTTTGAGTCCTTGTCCTTCCTTTTTCTGTTTACTCCTTAACCTAATTTATTGTGCTGTGATTCCATTCAATTAGCAATTGCACAGATATTATCTCATTGGAGTAGAACAGCAGTTTGTCCTTGTCAATATCAAAGCCAATCTGGATGAAACAGATTGATTTCATGGGGCTATTCTGATGCACCTCAGTTTCAGGTTTTTGTGTTGGAAGTCATCGCGCCCCCTCTGTTCTTCCCCAGTCTCCCCCGGTCCTCAGATAGCCCTCAGCTGTGAGGCATTAACTGCCTTCTCCTCCTCATGCTGTGCAGAACTGACATCAGTTGTTGTTCAACTCAGACTGTCTATTCTACAGGTAACTACCAAAATAATTGAAACACCAACATAAAGTGTCTTAAGAGGGCCTTTCGCCACCACAAGTCAAAAAAATAAAAAAAGAGCTTCAATGCACCGTGGCATAGATTCTACAAGTGTCTGGAACTCTATTGGAGGAATGTGACACCATTCTTCCACGATAAATTCTATAATTTGGTGTTTTGTTGATGGTGGTGGAAAACGCTGTCTCCGATTCACTATAGAATCAACCCACTCAATTGGGTTGCAATCTGGTGACTGAGACGGCCATGGCATATGGTTTACATTGTATTCATGCTCATTAAACCATTCAGTGACTGCTCGTGCCCTTTGGATGGGGGAGTTGTCATCCTATGGGGACATAGCCATAGTAGCCAAAATAATGGCCAAAATAATGCAATGGCCTGCCCAGCATTTTTATACATGACCCTAAGCATGATAGGGACACTGAATGCAGTCATCGACTACAGCTCAGCTGGGTCTCGACCATGCCCTGTGCAACTGGGTACTGGACTTCCTGACGGGCCGCACCCAGGTGGTGAGGGTAGGTAACAGCATCTCCATCCCGCTGATCCTCAACACTGGGGCCCCACAAGGGTGCGTTCTGAGCCCTCTCCTGTACTCCCTGTTCACCCACGACTGCGTGGCCATGCACGCCTCCTCCTCCAATGACGAGACGGCCTACAAGGAGGAGGTGAGGGCCCTCGGAGTGTGGTGTCAGGAAAATAACCTCACACTCAACGTCAACAAAACAAAGGAGATGATCGTAGACTTCAGGAAACAGCAGAGGGAGCACCCCCCTATCCACATCGACGGGACAGTAGTGGAGAGGATAGTACGTTTTAAGTTCCTTGGCGTACACATCACGGACAAACTGAATTGGTCCACCCACACAGACAGTGTGGTGAAGAAGGCGCAGCAGCGCCTCTTCAACCTCAGGAGGCTGAATAAATTCAGCTTGTCACCAAAAGCACCCTCAAACTTTTACAGATGCACAATCGAGAGCATCCTGTCGGGCTGTATCACCGCCTGGTACGGCAACTGCTCCGCCCACAACCGTAAGGCTCTCCAGAGGGTAGTGAGCTCTGCACAACGCATCACCGGGGGGCAAACTACCTGCCCTCCAGGACACCTACACCACCTGATGTCACAGGAAGGCCATAAAGATCATCAAGGACAACAACCACCCGAGCCACTGCCTGTTCACCCCGCTATCATCCAGAAGGCGAGGTCCGTACAGGTGCATCAAAGCTGGGACCGAGAGACTGAAAAACAGCTTCTATCTGAAGGCCATCAGACTGTTAAACAGCCACCACTAACATTGAGTGGCTGCTGCCAACATACTGACTCAACTCCAGCCACTTTAATGGAAAAATGTATGTAAAAAATGTATCACAAGCCACTTTAAACAATGCCCCTTAATATAATGTTTACATACCCTACATTACTCATCTCATATGTATATACTGTACTCGATACCATCTACTGCATCTTGCCTATGCCGTTCTGTACCATCACTCATTCATATATCTTTATGTACATATTCTTTATCCCTTTACACTTGTGTGTACAGTATAAGGTAGTAGTTGTGGAATTGTTAGGTTAGATTACTCGTTGGTTATTGCTGCATTGTCGGAACTAGAAGCACAAGCATTTCGCTACACTCGCATTAACATCTGCTAACCATGTGTATGTGACCAATAACATTTAATTTGATTTGATAGGATGTTTAATTGCTTAATTAACTCAGGAACCACACCTGTGTGGTAACACCTACTTTCAATATACTGAACCCATTACTTTGGCAGTTACCTGTATGTCTGCAGTGTACCAAGAGCTATGCCACTTGTATGTTTGATGTAACACTGACAGAGAGATACTGTGCAGTGCTCACTGTGTCACCTGCAGGTCCTACAGTATATGACTGTGTTTCTGTGTTTTCTCCAGGCTCAGGTTAAAGCTGAGAAAGAGCATGAGGGAGCGGTCCACCTGTTAGAGGTAAGTGGACATGGAGGTCAGATGGGCAAAATGAGGATGGCTTCGGTGGCTGTTTTCAAAATTGCTGTCAATTGACTGATATGTGGTTTTGTTTGTGTATACAAGACACATTGATTGATGGATACTGTATGAAAAATACCTCCATTGTGTTGTTTGAATTCCACGAAATACATATTGCCTTTCATGAAAAGCTAGTTTTTTAGGTAAGCCTGGTTCATCCCAGGTCTTACTCCATACTGTATTTACACTGAACAACAAAAATGTAAACGCAACATGTGAATTGTACCAGACATTTTCCACATGCACAAAAAGCTAATTTCTCAAAAATGTTGTGCACAAATTTGTTAATATCGCTCTTAGTGTGCATGTATCCATTGCCAAAGATAATCCATCCACCTGACAGGTGAGGCATATCAAGAAGCTGATTAAATGGCATGATCATTACACAGGTGCACCTTGTGCTGGGGACAATAAGAGGCCCCTTTAACATTTTGAAATTTTGTCGCACAACACAATGCCACAGATGTCTTACGTTTTGAGGGAGCTTGCAATTGGCATTCTGACTGTATGAATGTCCGCCAGAGCATTGAACGTTCATTTCTCTACCATAAGCTGCTTCAAACGTTGTGATAGAGAATTTGGTAGTGCGTCCAACCGGCCTCACAGCCACAGACCACGTGTAACCACGCCAGCCCAAGACTTCCACATCCAGCTTCTTCCCCTGTGAGATCGTCTGGAGGGGGGACTCATTCTGATTGGCTGGACCTGGCACCCCAGTGGGTGGGCCTGGCTTCCAAGTTGGTGGGCCTATGCTGTCCCAGGCCCACCCATGGCTCCACCCCTGCCCAATCATGTGCAAGCCATAGATTAGGGCCTAATGAATTTATTTTATTTGACTGATTTCCTTTACGAACTGTAAATCAGTAAAATCTTTGAAATTGTTGCATGTTGCATTTATATTTTTGTTCAGTATATATAGCTTTTTGAGGCTTTCGTTGAGTGGTGATTTTAGTCTTAATGAGAATAGAACACTTTTACAGAGAGTTGGGTCAGCAAAACCTGCTCATAACTCCCTCCTTTAGGACCGCTCAACATCGCTGTTGCTCAGGCTCAGAAGCTCTCATACCAGCCATGGCACTAATGGCTCCTGGAGAAACCTCTTTTACAGAAAAAATTCAGAGCCCAACCATCCAGATGATGAAATATCTACAGTGTAGAGGAGATGCATTAGGAGCACTGGCACTGTTCACATAGAACTCCAATAGCATGCTCAGTTACTGAGTTAAAACGAGTTAACCTAGAGAGGAGATGACACTAAGATTATCTAGGGACATGAGTATTGTTCCTTTCCATATTTTCTGGTTCTCAACACTGTCTTGGCTATGATTTTGGGTGTTTTTTAAATATTTTTTTATATTTATTGTAAGTAACTTGATGTTCCCCATGGGGGACTCGTTCTTACTTGTTTTGTAAGGGTTCTCTTTTCTCATTTATTTACATGATTTTGCATGGATTACTGTATTACGTATGCATTGATCTCATACGGTGTAACAGTTTGATTTGGGTGTTTGTTTTCTTTCATCTTTGTTCAATGTCATTGTGTGTTTCTATGTGTTTCTTTTGTGTCTGAACAGAACCATTTGGACAGAATGCAGGTATTTATGTTTCCTACCCTGAAACATCTAGAATCCCCAATGTTCATCATCTCCATTGTCACATTTGTCCTATAACCTTTAAATAGTCTCAGTGAATCACTCAGGCTCTAATTCACATTAGTGCGTATGTTATAAAAGGTATGGTAGTTAGGCAATGAAACGTACTAATATCGTATTCAATTGAAGTATATCAGATGAACAGAGCCCAGTGCTGGTACTGCATCACACTATAGATCCTCTTTTGCCTCTGTACTCCAGTCCAAGGTTGTGTCCCAAATCACACCATATTCACTATATCCCTCAAACTCAACTCTGGACCTCCAAGCCAGTTCCACTGTATTTTATAATTGTTCCACTCTAATCAGGGACTGATTTAGACCTGGGACACTAGGTGGTGGCAATTAATTATCAGGTAGAACAGAAAACCAGCAGGCTCCGGACCTCATAGGGTAAGAGTTGATTACCCCTGCCCTATATGGTGCACTACTTATGACCAGGGCCCATAGGGCTCTGGTCAAAATTAGTGCACTGTATAGTAGTCCACTATACAGTGGCTTGCAAAAGTATTCACCCCCCTTGGCATTATTCCTACAGTATTTTGTTGCCTTACAACCTGGAATTAAAATGTATTTTTTGGGGGGGGTTTGTATCATTTGATTTACACAACATGCCTACCACTTTGAAGATGCAAGATATATTTTTGGGGTGAAACAAACAAGAAATAAGACAAAAAAAATGGAAAACTTGAGCGTGCATAACTATTCACCCCCCCAAAGTCAATACTTTGTAGGGACACATTTTGTAGCAATTACAGCTGCAAGTCTCTTGGGGTATGTCTCTATAAGCTTGGCACATCTAGCCACTGGGATTTTTGCCCATTCTTTAAGGCAAAACTGCTCCAGCTCCTTCAAGTTGGATGGGTTCCGCTGGTGTACAGCAATATTCAAATCAAATCAAATCAAATTTTATTTGTCACATACACATGGTTAGCAGATGTTAATGCGAGTGTAGCGAAATGCTTGTGCTTCTAGTTCCGACAATGCAGTAATAACGAACAAGTAATCTAACTAACAATTCCAAAAAAAAATAAAACTACTGTCTTATACACAGTGTAAGGGGATAAAGAATATGTACATAAGGACATATGAATGAGTGATGGTACAGAGCAGCATAGGCAAGATACAGTAGATGATATCGAGTACAGTATATACATATGAGATGAGTATGTAAACCAAGTGGCATAGTTAAAGTGGCTAGTGATACATGTATTACATAAGGATGCAGTCGATGATATAGAGTACAGTATCTACGTATGCATATGAGATGAATAATATAGGGTAAGTAACATTATATAAGGTAGCATTGTTTAAAGTGGCTAGTGATATATTTACATCATTTCCCATCAATTCCCATTATTAAAGTGGCTGGAGTAGAGTCAGTGTCATTGACAGTGTGTTGGCAGTAGCCACTCAATGTTAGTGGTGGCTGTTTAACAGTCTGATGGCCTTGAGATAGAAGCTGTTTTTCAGTCTCTCGGTCCCAGCTTTGATGCACCTGTACTGACCTCGCCTTCTGGATGACAGCGGGGTGAACAGGCAGTGGCTCGGGTGGTTGATGTCCTTGATGATCTTTATGGCCTTCCTGTAGCATCGGGTGGTGTAGGTGTCCTGGAGGGCAGGTAGTTTGCCCCCGGTGATGCGTTGTGCAGACCTCACTACCCTCTGGAGAGCCTTACGGTTGAGGGCGGTGCAGTTGCCATACCAGGCGGTGATACAGCCCGACAGGATGCTCTCGATTGTGCATCTGTAAAAGTTTGTGAGTGCTTTTGGTGACAAGCCGAATTTCTTCAGCCTCCTGAGGTTGAAGAGGCACTGCTGCGCCTTCCTCACGATGCTGTCTGTGTGAGTGGACCAATTCAGTTTGTCTGTGATGTGTATGCCGAGGAACTTAAAACTTGCTACCCTCTCCACTACTGTTCCATCGATGTGGATGGGGGTGTTCCCTCTGCTGTTTCCTGAAGTCCACAATCATCTCCTTAGTTTTGTTGACGTTGAGTGTGAGGTTATTTTCCTGACACCACACTCCGAGGGCCCTCACCTCCTCACTGTAGGCCGTCTCGTCGTTGTTGGTAATCAAGCCTACCACTGTTGTGTCGTCCGCAAACTTGATGATTGAGTTGGAGGCGTGCATGGCCACGCAGTCGTGGGTGAACAGGGAGTACAGGAGAGGGCTCAGAACGCACCCTTGTGGGGCCCCAGTGTTGAGGATCAGCGGGGAGGAGATGTTGTTGCCTACCCTCACCACCTGGGGGCGGCCCGTCAGGAAGTCCAGAACCCAGTTGCACAGGGCGGGGTCGAGACCCAGGGTCTCGAGCTTGATGACGAGCTTGGAGGGTACTATGGTGTTGAATGCCGAGCTGTAGTCGATGAACAGCATTCTCACATAGGTATTCCTCTTGTCCAGATGGTTAGGGCAGTGTGCAGTGTGGTTGAGATTGCATCGTCTGTGGACCTATTTGGGCGGTAAGCAAATTGGAGTGGGTCTAGGGTGTCAGGTGATATGGTGATATGTGATATGGTCCTTGACTAGTCTCTCAAAGCACTTCATGATGACGGATGAGAGTGCTACGGGGGCGGTAGTCGTTTAGCTCAGTTACCTTAGCTTTCTTGGGAACAGGAACAATGGTGGCCCTCTTGAAGCATGTGGGAACAGCAGACTGGTATAGGGATTGATTGAATATGTCCGTAAACACACCGGCCAGCTGGTCTGCGCATGCTCTGAGGGCGCGGCTGGGGATGCCGTCTGGGCCTGCAGCCTTGCGAGGGTTAACACGTTTAAATGTCTTACTCACTTCGGCTGCAGTGAAGGAGAGACCGCATGTTTTCGTTGCAGGCCGTGTCAGTGGCACTGTATTGTCCTCAAAGCGGGCAAAAAGTTATTTAGTCTGCCTGGGAGCAAGACATCCTGGTCCGTGACTGGGCTGGGTTTCTTCCTGTAGTCCGTGATTGACTGTAGACCCTGCCACATGCCTCGTGTCTGAGCCGTTGAATTGAGATTCTACTTTGTCTCTGTACTGGCGCTTAGCTTGTTTGATAGCCTTGCGGAGGGAATAGCTGCACTGTTTGTATTCAGCCATGTTACCAGACACCTTGCCCTGATTAAAAGCAGTGGTTCGTGCCTTCAGTTTCACACGAATGCTGCCATCAATCCAAGGTTTCTGGTTAGGGTATGTTTTAATCGTTGCTATGGGAACGACATCTTCAACGCACGTTCTAATGAACTCGCACACCGAATCAGCGTATTCGTCAATGTTGTTGTCTGACGCAATACGAAACATCTCCCAGTCCACGTGATGGAAGCAGTCTTGGAGTGTGGAGTCAGCTTGGTCGGAACAGCGTTGGACAGACCTCAGCGTGGGAGCTTCTTGTTTTAGTTTCTGTCTGTAGGCAGGGATCAACAAAATGGAGTCGTGGTCAGCTTTTCCGAAAGGGGGCGGGGCAGGGCCTTATATGCATCGCGGAAGTTAGAGTAACAATGATCCAGGGTCTTTCCATCCCTGGTTGCGCAATCGATATGCTGATAAAATTTAGGGAGTCTTGTTTTCAGATTAGCCTTGTTAAAATCCCCAGCTACAATGAATGCAGCCTCCGGATAAATCGTTTCCAGTTTGCAGAGAATTAAATAAAGTTCGTTCAGAGCCATCGATGTGTCTGCTTGGGGGGATATATACGGCTGTGATTATAATCGAAGAGAATTCTCTTGGTAGATAATGCGGTCTACATTTGATTGTGAGGAATTCTAAATCAGGTGAACAGAAGGATTTGAGTTCCTGTATGTTTCTGTCATCACACCATGTCACGTTAGTCATAAGGCATACGCCCCCGCCCCTCTTCTTACCAGAAAGATGTTTGTTTCTGTCGCCGCGATGCGTGGAGAAACCCGCTGGCTGCACCGCTTCGGATTGCGTCTCTCCAGTTAGCCATGTTTCCGTGAAGCAGAGAACGTTGCAGTCTCTGATGTCCC
The DNA here is from genome assembly GCF_018296145.1 of Oncorhynchus tshawytscha. Taxonomy (NCBI): domain Eukaryota; kingdom Metazoa; phylum Chordata; class Actinopteri; order Salmoniformes; family Salmonidae; genus Oncorhynchus; species Oncorhynchus tshawytscha. The sequence continues at coordinate 19,996,993 of NC_056461.1, forward strand.
TCTGGAATGCTACCCTTGCTCGGATTTCATCAACCTTGTTGTCAAGAGACTGGACATTGGCGAGAAGAATGCTAGGGAGTGGTGCACGGTGTGCCCGTCTCCGGAGTCTGACCAGAAGACCGCTTCGTTTCCCTCTTTTTCTGAGTCGTTTTTCTGGGTCGCTGCATGTAATCCACTCCGTTACACTGGTTGTAAGGCAGAACACAGGATCCGCATCGCGAAAAACATATTCTTGGTCGTACTGATGGTGAGTTGACGCTGATCTTCTCGGCTGTATGTAATGAAACCTAAGATGACCTGGGGTACTAGTGTAAGAAATAACACGTAAAAAAACAAAAAACTGCATAGTTTCCTAGGAACGCGAAGCGAGGCGGCCATCTCTGTCGGCGCCGGAAGTTTAAGTCATACCACAGATTCTCAATTGGATTGAGGTCTGGGCTTTGACTAGGCCAAGACATTTAAATGTTTCCCCTTAAACCACTCAAGTTGTTACGGTTTCCTTCCGTCGAAGGAGAGTCGGACCAAAATGCAGGGTGGTAAGTTAGATACATGTTTAATAAACGAATAAACACGAATATACAAAAACAAGAAACGGAACGAAAAACCTATACAGCCTATCTGGTGATAACAAAACACAGAGACAGGAACAATCACCCACGAAACACTCAAAGAATATGGCTGCCTAAATATGGTTCCCAATCAGAGACAACGAGAATCACCTGCCTCTGATTGAGAACCGCCTCAGGCAACCATAAACTTTGCTAGAACACCCCACTAAGCCACAATCCCAAAACCTACGAAAAACCCCAATACACAAACACACCACAAAATAAACCCATGTCACACCCTGGCCTGACCAAATAAATAAAGAAAACACAAAATACTAAGACCAGGGCGTGACACAAGTGTTGCTTTAGCAGTATGCTTAGGGTCATTGCTGGAAGGTGAACCTCTGTCCCAGTCTCAAATCTCTGGAAGACTGAAACAGGTTTCCCTCAAGAATTTCCCTGTATTTAGCGCCGTCCATCATTCCTTCAATTCTGACCAGTTTCCTAGTCCCTGCCGATGAAAAACATCCCAACAGCATGATGCTGCCACCACCATGCTTCACTATGGGGATGGTGTTCGGTCTGATGAGAGGTGTTGGGTTCGCACCAGACATAGCGTTTTCCTTGATGGCCAAAAAGCTACATTTTAGTCTCATCTAACCAGAGTATATTCTTCCATATTTTGGGGGAGTCTCTCACATGCCTTTTGACGAACACCAAACATGTTTGCTTATTTATTTCTTTAAGCAATGGCTTTTTTTCTTGCCACTCTTCCATAAACCCGACTCTGTGGAGTGTACGGCTTAAAGTGTTCCTATGGACAGATACTCCAATCTCCGCTGTGGAGCTTTGCAGCTCCTTCAGTGTTATCTTTGTTCTCTTTGTTGCCTCTCTGATTAATGCCCTCCTTGCCTGGTCCATGAATTTTGGTGGGCGGCCCTCTCTTGGCAGGTTTGTTGTGGTGCCATATTCTTTCAATTTTTTTAATAATGGATTTAATGGTGGTCCATGGGATGTTCAAAGTTTCTGATATTTTTTATAACCCAACCCTGATCTGTACTTCTCCACAACTTTGTCCCTGACCAGTTTGGAGAGCTCTTTGGTCTTCATGGTGCCGCTTGCTTGGTGGTGCCCCTTGCTTGTGGTGTTGTAGACTCTGGGGCCTTTCAAAGCAGGTGTATATATACTGAGATCATGTGACACTTAGATTCCACACAGGTGGCCTTTATTTAACTAATTATGTGACTTATGAAGGTAATTGGTTGCACCATATCTTATTTAGGGACTTCATAGAAAAGGGGGTGAATAGATATGCAAGCACCAAGTAATTTTTTTCATTTCATTTTATTTTGTGTCTGTCTATTACGCGAACTCCAAATAAAAATCAATTTAAAAGACAGGTTGTAAATGTAACAAAATAGGAAAAGTGAATACTTTTGCAAGGCACTGTATAGGGAATATGGTGCCATTTGGGACGAGTACCAGATGTCCTGTAAGATCCAAGCACATTTGAATTCCTTGTTTCTTTTTTAAAACAATCAGACCAAAGTAGTGGCTCCCCGATGGCTGTTCATTCATCCTCATTTTCTGTATCTCAGCCCATCTTTCAGCTGAGTGTTCTGAATCTGAAGTATTCTGACTCTGAAGTGTTCTGACTCTCTAGTTTTATCACTGGGTGAAACCAACTTTCCTCGTGACTAGGACCCTGGCTTGCCTTATCTCTTACTGTGCAGGCCATGGTGTTTCAATCTTGTAGCTTTCAGAGAAAACCCAACGGTTGTTAACTCAAGGCTCTAAATGTAATCTCGGAGCTGCTTAGATAATGTCTTTAAAGTACATACTTTTATAAGCCTCTTAACTCGTCACACTGCTTGGCTTTGTTATCAAAGTGTATCAGCGTTGCACAGCCTCTACTTCCAGATCCTTTGATTACTCGGCAGGCAATGTTTTTGATATGAATGAGCTGTTCTAAGCTAGAAATGGCTCTTTTGGGATCCCGTGCCATAATTGGTTCAGCTTGCGATCTGCAGCACCAGTAAAGGATTTAAGCCAATGATTAGTTTAACTCATGTCCATGTAGTGGTATATTACTAACGTGTTATTAACATAAAACATGCATTGCAATTTAGTATATCCTGTTCAAAAGATTTGCTACATAGGAGCACAGAAACCCTCCTTCCATTGACCGTTTGTGTCTATCTCTCTCTCCTCCACACATCCCTGTTTACGGAAGGTCAAGGTTCGCGACCTGGAGCTGAAATGCAGGTCACAGACTGAACAGTTTGGCCAGCTGTCCAAGGACCTGGAGGATTTCCGTCTGGAAGCGGATACTGTAGACATACTCAGCACTGAGCCTTTCTCCAAACACAACGTTCCCTTTCGCCCAGAAAATAAACTCTCCCAAATCCTCAACGGACTGGCAGCCCAGGCAGGGAAAGGTGAGCACTCCCAACTCTGCCCACTGTGAGAACATTATGGTGTCAGACGATATAGATATGAAGCAGAAAAGTGCTTATCACTAGAGAATAAAAGTACATCATGTCTGGCATTTGATTCAAACAGTGTATCTCATCAATCAAGACCAAAATACAGTTCTGAAAGTCTATGTGCACAGTCTATGTCAGTCATTACGCCTGGGTAATTAATTAATTCAAAATTGAATGAGACAGTCGTTTAATCTAGTTGTCACAACAATGACCTTTGCCAGAACCCTGTGGGGTGAGGTTGGGAGAGTGGGAGAAAGAGAGGGAAAGTTGGCAACTAAACGGCCTGGTGTGAGTCACAGTAAGGCCCCTCTTTTCTCTTCAGTCCATCTCAGCAGAACAGGCTTCAAGGCCAGTTTGGATCACAGGAAATGGAAGAAATGCTGCTTTATTCATGATCAATGACACAACTCATCTGTAGCATAATGAACCAAATCCAAACACCAATAATTAAAATGTTATATTTTTGTCTATGATGGGAAATTACTTAGGCATGGCTTTGTGTAGGGGTGTGGCTGCTAGAACTCTGTGATGGTAGAGTCCCGTTCCGTGTCAGTTATGTCATCAGAGAATAGAGAGTGTTAAGCATCAGAGAAATGCCTTGCAGATGTGTCAGGCAGAGAGCAGAGCCAGGTGCTGGCCATAAAGAGTGTTTGCTGTGTACTCCCCTGAACAGGAAATCAATAGCTGTGCCATGAATGAGAGCAGAAGGAATGACAGATGCTCTTTATTTGGTGTGGAAATCGATGTTTCCCAGGCGATGAGAGCTCGGCAAACACTCGGCTGATATCCAAGTTCCTCCGCCCACTGCAGATCGGAGACAGAGACAGGCCGGAGCTGCTGTCTGTCAAACCCTCCGCCGTGACAACGAGCTGCCCCAGCAGCCCGCGACTGGCTACTCCCTCAGAGGTGGGTCCTGCTCTCGTCTCTTCTCATACAGAGACACAGTCCCATTGCTAAAGCATAAGGGTGCTATTGCTCAAGAGATGGGCTATTCATGGACGAGCTGTATACTTGCACTTGATAGCCATCAGCTGAGCAATAGCTGTAAAACCAATTGGTTTAGCACCAGACAGCAACATGAGTCTCCTGTGGCAATTGTCAGACAGTAGAACTAGACAGTATAAGAGTGCTGGGAAGTTTTTCTGTGTCAGATCAGTCATTCCACTGGAGACATAATTATGAGTGGCTATGATCATAAGCAAAGCCATTGTGTTTGAATTGGTTTGAATTGGATCAGAGTTATGGTATTTAGATGCAACTCTGTGATTGCTTCCCTGCCCGTGTGTTTCCCAAGATGGAGGATGAGATCCGTCGTGCACCCAGGTCCAAACCTCGCTACACTGGCACAGTCCGTCTATGCACTGCCCGCTACAGGTGAGGCCAGTGGGTCTGTCACACAACACCTGGGAAAGCTGAATCACGTATAGCTTGCTGACACCGAGCAGCGCCAGAAATCCACACATAACACTCTAGACCAGTGCTAGATCACTAAGTACCTCCACATGCACATCAGAAGCACTATTTTCTCCATAAACATCTTGTAGTATATATTGTAGTCAGGAGCACATCTACAGTAACAGTCAAAAGTTTGGACACACCTACTCATTGAAGTGTTTTTCTTTATTTCTTTATTTTCTACATTGTAGAAAAATAGTGAAGACACCAAAACCATGAAATAACACATGAAATCACGTAGTAACCAAAAAAGTGTTAAACAAATCAAAATATGTTTTAGATTTTAGATACTTCAAAGTAGCCACCTTTTGCCTTGATGACAGCTTTGCACACTCTTGGCATTCTCTCAACCGGCTTCACCTGGAATGGTTTTCCAACAGTCTTGAAGGAGTTCCCACATATGTTGAGCAGCTGTTGGCTGCTTTTCCTTCAATCTGCAGTCCAACTCAACCTGATCCATCTCAATTGGGTTGAGGTCGGGTGATTGTGAAGGCCAGGTCATCTGATGCAGCACTCCATCACTCTCCTTCTTGGTCAAATAGCCCTTACACATCCTGAAGGTGTGTTGGGTCATTGTCCTATTGAAAGACAAATGATAGTCCCACTAAGCGAGAAACAAATTAAATGTAGTATCACTGCAGAATACTGTGGTAGCCATGATGGTTAAGTGTTCCTTGAATTCTAAATAAATCACTGCCAATTTTACCAGCAAAGCACCCCCACACCATCACACCTCCTCTTCCATGCTTCATGGTGGGAACCACACATGCAGAGTTCATCCATTCACCTACTTTGCGTCTCACAAAGACAAGGCGCTTGGAACTAAATATCTCAAATTTGGACTCATCAGACCAAAGGACAGATTTTCACCGGTCTAATGTCCATTGCTCATGTTTCTTGGCCCAAGCAAGTTTGTTCTTATAATTGGTGTAATTTAGTAGTGTTTTTTGCAGCAATTCCACCCTAAAGGCCTGATTCAAGCAGTCTTGAATCAGTTGATGTTGAAATGTGTTTGTTACTTGAACTCTGTAAAGCATTTATTTAGGCTGCAATCTAAATCACATCAAATCAAATGTATTTATATAGCCCTTTGTACATCAGCTGATATCTCAAAGTGCTGTACAGAAACCCAGCCTAAAACCCCAAACAGCAAGCAATGCAGGTGTTGAAGCACGTTGGCTAGGAAAAACTCCCTAGAAAGGCCAAAACCTAGGAAGAAACCTAGAGAGTAACCAAGCTATGAGGGGTGGCCAGTCCTCTTCTGGCTGTGCCTGGTGGAGATTATAACAGAACATGGCCAAGATGTTCAAATGTTTATAAATGACCAGCATGGTCAAATAATAGGTCTGGGACAGGTAGCACGTCCAGTGAACAGGTCAATCTGAGGTGTAGTTAGCGTATCTTCTACAGCAGAGATAACTCTGGGTCTTCCTTTCCTGTGGCGGTCCTCATGAGAGACAGTTTCATTATAGCGCTTGATGGTTTTTGTGACTGCACTTGAAGAAACTTTCAAAGTTCTGAAATGTTCCACATTGACTGACCTTCATGTCTTCAAGTAACGATGGACTGTTATTTCTCTTTGCTTATTTGAGCTGTTCTTACCATAATATGGACTTGGTCTTTTACCAAATAGGGCTATATTCTATATACCACACCTACCTTGTCACAACACAACTGATTGGCTCAAACGAATTAAGAAGGAAATAAATTCCACAAATTAACTTTTAATGAGACACACCTGTTAATTTAAATGAACTCTAGGTGACTACCTCATGATGCTGGTTGAGAGAATGCCAAGTGTGCAAAGCTGTCATCAAGGCAAAGGGTGGCTACTGTGACGAATCTCAAATATAACATATGTTTTCATTTGTTTAACACTTTTTTGGTTAATACATGATTCCATATGTGTTATTTCATTTTCTTGATGTCTTCACTATTATTGTACAATGTAGAAAATAGTAAAATGAAGAAAAACTGTAGAATGAGTTGGTTTGTTCAAACTTTGACTGGTAGTGTATGTTGAACCCTCCTCTCTCTTGTTGTGTAGTTACAACCCTTATGATGGGCCTAATGAGCACCCAGAGGCAGAGCTCCCCCTGGTGGCTGGGAAGTACCTGTATGTGTACGGCACGATGGATGACGACGGCTTCTACGAAGGTGAGAGGGAATCCAGGGTTACTACACACTTCACCACTAGCATCAGTAGCAACATATGCAATCTCATTAGCATTATGAAGGCTTTTCAATCCATGGCTACGCTAATCCTCCTAGCATCCCCGGCCCAGACTTCAGCAGCTCTGGTGAGTCATCACTAGCTGCCATTGTTGGTGGTGGGTGAGATTGCCTAGTGTTAGCCTAGCTCCTGCCTGCCTGGCTGTTTGGAGATGGATGATGTTTGTATTTACCACAGGGATACTGGGGCTCAGACCAAGCTGTTGTCAAGATGCAGCCTGATCCCCGTAGCTAGAAGGCTAATCCGGCAACAGGGCTCTGATTAATCACAGACATATATTCCCCTGCAGATGGAGAGCCATCTAGGGCCTCCCAGCCTCACGAATGTACTGACTGGAATTACGAGATAGAGAGGGAGAGGACAGTTAGGCTGTCTTCAAAAAAGCAAGTACAGTACTGATGAGAGAAAGAGGTTGGTGGTCACTATAATGAACTGGGTGCGATTTCATACGCACCCTCTCCATTGTGCAGGAATAGTTTTTTTCACCCCCTGTACTTCCTGGAGAAATGAATGACATCATATCCCTACCTTTTCTGTTTGATTCAAGAGAACTGTCTCAACCTTGGGGACGGGCACCACAGAGTTTCTCTTTCCACACCAGTAGTACTCACACTCACAGATAACACTTGCATTGAATCACAAGGGCTCTAGTCATTATTTTCATGTATCTTTTTTCACTAATGGGATGGTCTATTTTTAGCTGATGGTAACATTTGCAGCAGGCATCATTAAAGGCTTGAGCGTTCCATAGATTCCCCCTGAGACAGCCGTGCGAGACTGGTGTCTTTACCTTCAGTCTGAGGTGTATCAAAACAGAACAGGGTTCCTGGAAGGTGTTACTGTGTCTGCCTGAATAATCACTCAATACAATCTTCACAGCCAGCTAATCCTGAGTGATATTACATGTTGCTGACAATTGAAATATCCATATTCTGCTTTACTCTTTTGATCTCGTCTTTACATACCTCGTTGCCATATAAATATATTAGACATTCCTCTATACATTCTAAAGGTACTTTTTCATTTAATTATTTGGAATATACTGTATGTTTTGGGATGAGATTAATTGAGGAATTTGAAGACATAGGGTTGTGAGTTTAATTTAGTTGATAATACAGTAAGCATCTCTTTCTGTCTCTGTCTTTGTGTGCTCCAGGGGAGCTGCTGGATGGCCAGCGAGGACTGGTCCCCTCCAACTTTGTGGAGTTTGTCCAAGACAAGGAGAAACCATCCATCCAGCCAGGGGACACAGGGGATGACCTAGGCTCTCTGGAAAATACCTCCCTGGGCCTAATGGGGGCCGATGGAGGGCCCCCTCAGGATGGGATACTGGGCTCCACCAACCCACTGGGCCCCTGCAGCAACGGCACAGGCCCCCTGGACCCTGAGGATCTGTCTGATGACATTGTGCCTTACCCCCGGAGGATCACCCTAATCAAGCAGTTGGCCCGTAGTGTCATTGTGGCCTGGGAGCCCCCCATGGTGACTCTGGGCTGGGGAAACATCAGCTGCTACAACGTGCTGGTGGATGGTGAGGTGCGTGCCAGCGTGCCCTACGGGGGCAGGACCAAGTCTTTGTTGGAGAAGCTGGATCTGGACACGTATACGCACCGCGTGTCCGTGCAGAGTGTGACAGACAGGGGACTGTCGGATGAGTTACGCTGCACCCTGATGGTGGGAGCCAACGTGGTGGTCGCACCATATGGCCTGCGTGTGGACGACATCCTGCGCGACTCGGCCGAGCTCTCCTGGTTGCCCAGCAACAGTAACTATGGACACACGGTGTTCCTGGATGGGGCGGAGCATGCGGTGGTGCGGCCGGGGAGGTACAGGCTGCGCTTCGTCAACCTCAAGGCCATGACGGTGTACAAGGTGAGGGTGGTGGCCCGGCCACACCAGGTGCCATGGCAACTGCTCATGGAGCAGAGGGAGAAGAAGGAGACTGCTGTGGAGTTCTGCACACAAGCTGCTGGTGAGGCTTGGTTCTTCTTAAGTCTAACTATTTATTTTGTCCAACATATGTTATATATTATTTTGTCCAATACATTGTTTTTCTGACATCTATAATGTGTTAGGGAAAGGTTGGATAAAAGTCCATCGGACTTAAGATATAGACCATTAAGATAGATACATAGATAGATAGATAACTCATGTCTTTACCCGTGCCATGTATGTCTGTTATGTTTTGTCCAGGTCCTGGACCATATTCCAGATCAGGTCAGAAGGAAGACCAGTTTGTTTATGGGAAAAGTAGGAAGTAGTTTTTGATTGGCATGGGTAACTGACACATTGAATGAAAACAAGCTAACAGCACTTTAAAACCTAAGAAATTATCGTAACTTCCTCAGCTTTTCCCTGCCATTGGCTTGATGCTAATATACATAATAAATTAATGTACGTCCCAAATAGCCAACTATTGCCTATATAGTACACTAGTTTTAACCAGAGCCCTGGTCAAAAGTAGTAGACTATACAGGGAATATGGTGCCATTTGGGACACAAGCCTAAAGCTGCCGAAGTAACTCCCTCCCACTCAATCCTTAACTGAGATGACCACATCAGTATCCGTGTGCATTTCCCTCTGCCTCAGCTGTGACATCACTGTGACGTCCTGCATGGTGTACCCAGTGAACCAGGAGAGAACAGGCTGGACTCATTCAACTCACACTGACGCCTCTCACACATAAGACACACACAGACACAAACATTGACAGATACACATAGACAGACTACATAGACGGTCGGCCACACAGACCCATGCACACACACACGCCCATACACACACAAACATGCACACATGCATACACACTAACACACACACACTCATGCTTTCAGGTGGCCTTGGGCCTCCCTTTGTGCCTTCTACTTTCAATATTTGCATCATACAATACATGGCAAGCAACAGGGCAATGCTTCACATAAAACATTCAAAATAGCTTAGCTTATAAATGCTATATCGTTAAATACACCTATATTCCAAAAAGTTTAGCTTATAAATGCTATATCGATAAATGCACTTTTATCTGTTTGAGTGTCATTACAAAGAGTTTGGTGTTAACCAGATAAGATGTTTCATGCATTTGGGATTCACTCTCAAAACAATCCACTCAAATTTGACCAGATATTGCATGACCATTAAATTGTGATTTAATTGGTGTATACAACCAACATTGGGAAAGGGAACTGCTTTGTGTATCATAGACATGTCACAATCATGTAGTTCACAACAGAAATAGATGGGATTCAACAAGTTAACAGCACTTGGTGTCTTATGAATGCTACACTCCCTCCCTGTTTGTGTGTGTAAAACCTGTGTAGACAGTATCTATTATTTAATCCCCCCTCCAGGCCCCCCATTACCCCCTCAGGAGGTACAGGTGCAGTGTGGCCAGGCCCCAGGGGTCCTGCAGGTGCGCTGGAAGCCCCCTGTCCTCTCACCCACCGGAACCTCCAATGGAGCCAGCGTCATCGGATATGCAGTCTGCACTAAAGGACAGAGGGTGAGTGAGAGAGTGTGCACTAAAGGACAGAGGGTAAGTGGGAGAGTGGGTGGTTGAGAGAGTGTGCACTAAAGGACAGAGGGTGAGTGAGAGAGTGGGTGGTTGAGAGAGTGTGCACTAAAGGACAGAGGGTGAGTGGGGGAGTGGTGGTTGAGAGAGTGTGCACTGAAGGTCAGAGGGTGAGTGAGGGAGTGGGTGGTTGAGAGAGTGTGCAATGAAGGTCAGAGGGTGAGTGAGGGAGTGGGTGGTTGAAAGAGTGTGCACTGAAGGTCAGAGGGTGAGTGAGGGAGTGGGTGGTTGAGAGTGTGCACTAAAGGACAGAGGGTGAGTGGGGGAGTGGGTGGTTGAGAGAGTGTGCACTGAAGGTCAGAGGGTGAGTGAGGGAGTGGGTGGTTGAGAGAGTGTGCACTGAAGGTCAGAGGGTGAGTGAGGGAGTGGGTGGTTGAGAGTGTGCACTGAAGGGCAGAGGGTGAGTGAGGGAGTGGGTGGGTGGTTGAGAGAGTGTGCACTGAAGGTCAGAGGGTGAGTGAGGGAGTGTGCATTAAATGTCAGTGGGTGAGTGAAGGAGTGGGTGCACTAATGGACGGACAGAGAGTGAGTCAGTAACTTTGCGCCAAATGACAGGTGAGTAAGGGAATACTCTAAGTGACAAAGAAGTGAGGGAGAAAGTATGCACTATGTGAGAGTGAGTGAACAACAGTGGCAGAGTATGTGTGTAATTGTGTCATTGTTGTTGTGCCACTGATCTACACACAAAACCCCACAATGTCAAAGTGGAACTATGATTTAAGAAATGTTAACAAATATAATTAAAAATGAAAAGCTGAAATGTCTTGAGTCAATAAGCATTCAAACCCATTATGTTATGGCAAAACTAAGTAAGGTAAGGAGTAAAAATGTGCTTAACGCACATAAGTTGAATGGACTCTATGTGCAATTATAGTGTTTAACATGATTTCTGAATGACTACCTCATCTCTGTACCCCACACATACAATTATATGTAAAGTCCCTCAGTTGAGTAGTGAATTTCAAGCACAGAATCAACCACAAAGACCAGGGAAGATGTACATTGCCACACAAAGAAGGGCACCTATTGGTAGATGGGTACATTTTTTAAAAAGCAGACGCTGAATAGCCCTTTGAGCATTTTGAAGTTAATAATTACGCTTTGAATGGTATAGCAATACACCCAGTCACTACAAATATACAGGCATCCTTCCTAACTCAGGTGCCGGAGAGGAAGGAAACCACTCAGGGATTTCACCATGAGGTGAATGGTGTCTTTAAAGCAGTTACAAAGTTTAATGGCTGTGACAGGAAAAACCTGAGTATGGATTAACAACATTGTAGTTACTCCACATTACTAATGTAAACGGCAGAATAATAAGGAAGAAGCCTGTACAGAATAAAGATATTCCAAAACATGCATCCTGTTTGTAATTAGGCACTAAAGTAATACTGTAAAATATGCGACAAAGAAATACACGTTTTGCCCTAAATACAAAGTATTACGTTTGGGGCAAATCCAACACAACACATCACTGAGTATCACTCTTCATATTTTCAAGCATGGTGGTGGCTGTATCATGTTATGGATATGCTCGTCATTGGCAAGGACAAGTGAGTTTTATTATGGTAAAAATAAATGTAATAGAGCTAAGCACATAATTTGGCAGTACGTCCAACCGGCCGCACAACAGCAGACGAACTGTAACCACGCCACCCCGGGACCTCTACATCCAGATTCTTCACCTGCGGGATCGTCTAAGACCAGCCACCCGGACAGCTGATGAAACAGAGGACTATTTATTTCTGTAATAAAAAAAACTATTCTGATTGGCTGGGCCCGGCTCCCAAGTGGATGGGCCTATGTCCACCCATGGCAGCGCCCCTTCCCAGCACTCGTGAAGTTCACAGGTTAGGGCCTAACAAATTGATTTAATTTTACTGATTTCCTTATTGTAACTGTAACTCAGTAACATCTTTGAAATTGTTGCATGTTGCATTTATATTTTTGTTCAGTATATACAAAATTGTGGGTGTTGTTTGACCTGTTTTTATTGCCAGCTTGAGTTACCTGTGGTGACAGAGTTCCATGTAGTCAAGGCTCTATTTAATACTGTCCGTTTCCCAGGCTCTGTTCTGGACCGGGGGACTGTGAAGGGACCTCTGGTTGCATGTCTTGTGTGGTACTCATGAGTATCCGAACGGTGGGCCAACTGCTTGAACAGACAGTTCAGTACCGTTCAGTACCTCGCACCAACACTTCGCACAAAGACCAATAGTGATGCAGTCAATCTCTCCTCAACTTTGAGCCGGGAGAGATTGACATGCGTACCACTGACATTCACCCTCCATGGACACAACTATGTGCATTACATTCTGATCTGTTCTGGACCAACGGCAATTCTCCAATGTTCTTATTTGCCACACATGACCACACAACTGGGCTGTAGTCCAGGGGAGACAACCTGCCTGGTTGATTTAGATGTCAAGAAAGCAGAGTAACGTCTTATCATGGACTGACTTCTTCCCATTGAGTCTTTATGTTTTGACAATGACAGCTTGCTATCAAGGGTTACACCCAGCAGTTTAGTCTCCTCAATTAATTGCCACATTATTCAGTAATAGATCTAGACTACGGGGCTGTAGTGGAGCAGGTTGAGAGCTTCAAGTTCCTTGGAGTCCACATCACCAACAAACTAGAATGGTCCAAACACACCAAGACAGTCGTGAAGAGGGCACGACAAAACATATTCCCCCTCAGGAGACTGAAAAGATTTGGCATGAGTCCTCAGATCCTCGAAAGGTTCTACAGCTGCACAATCGAGAGCATCCTGACTGGTTGCATCACTGCCTGGTATGGCAACTGCTCGGCCTCCAACCGCAAGGCTCTACAGAGGGTAGTGCGTACGGCCCAGTACATCACTGGGGCCAAGCTTCCTGCCATCCAGGACCTCTATACCAGGCGGTTTCAGAGGAAGGCCCTAAAAATTGTCAAAGACTCCAGCCACCCTAGTCATAGACTGTTCTCTCTGCTACCGCACGGCAAGCGGTACCGGAGCGCCAAGTCTAGGTCCAACGGGCTCCTTAACAGCTTCTACACCCAATCCATAAGACTCCTGAACAGCTAATCAAAGGGCTACCCAGACCCCTCTTTTACGCTGCTGCTAGTCTTTGTTTATTATCTATGCATAGTCACTTTAACTCTATCTACATGTGCATATTACCTCAATTAGCTTGACTAACCGGTGCCCCGCACATTGACCAGTATAGTACAGTATATAGCCTCGCTATTGTTACTTTCTATTGTTACTTTTATTTTCTACTTTTCACCAATAATTTTTTTTACTTAACAGTTCTTTTTATTAAAACTGCATTGTTGGTTACTTGAAAATGGCTGTCTAGTAATCAACAACCAACTTGACAGAGCTTGAAGAGTTTTAAAAAGAATAATGGGCAAAAATTGTACCATCCAGGTGTGCAAAGCTCTTATAGATTTACCCCCAAAAGACTCACAGCTGTAATCGCTGCAAAAGATGATTCTAACATTCAGGGGGTTGAATACTTATCTAATGAAGATATACTGTATTATATTATTTTCCTTTAGTCTTTAAGAAAAAGTTTACATTTTCTTCCATTTTGACATTGGAGTAGATGGTAAAATTGTGGAATGTAGAAAAAGTCAAGGTGTGTGAATAATTTCTGAAGGAACATTTAAACGTAACATGTAACGTTTTGGTTCCATGTTTCATGAGCTGGCATTTTCCATATGCACAAAATGCATATTTTTCAAAAATGTTCTGCACAAATTTGTTTACATCCCTGTTAGTGAGCATTTCTCCTTTGCCAAGATAATCCATCCACCTGACAGGTGTGGCATATCAAGAAGCTGATTAAATAGTATGATCCTTACACAGGTGCCCCTTGTGCTGGGGACAATAAAAAGGACATGAGCAGTTTTGTCACACAACGCAAATGCCACAGTTTTGAAGGAGTGTGCAATTGGCATGCTGACTGCAGGAATGTCTGTTGCTGTTGTTAATTTCTCTACCATATGCTGCCTCCAACGTCGTTTTTGAGAATTTGGCAGGACAACCAAACGTGTAACCATGCCAGCCCAGGACCTCCATATCCGGCTTCTTCACCTGCAGGATCGGGGGTGGGTGGGGTGGTGGTTCTGAGGAGTATTTCTGTCTGTAAAAAAACACTTCATTCGGCTTCCAATTGGGTGGGCTTAAAGCCCCCAAGGCCCACCCATGCTGCACCCCTTCCCAGTCATGTGAAAACCATAAATTAGGGCCTAATGAATTTATTTCAATTGACTGATTTCCTTATATGAACTTTAACTCAGTAAAATCTTTGAAATAGTTGCATGTTGTGTTTATATTTTTGTTCAGGATACATGGGCCTGTGAAAACACTAGAAATCACTCTCTCTCCCTCTGCTGGTGAACATAAATATTGACATCCTCCCTTTGTAGACTTGCAAAGGGTCTGTGTTAGTTAAACTATGTCTATAGTAGTGGACTTTGCTCTGAATTTAAGAGCAATAGAGGTGAAAGCAGTTGAAAGGAATGCAACAATTAATTAAATGTCAACTGTCTCCAACCCGAGTTATGTGTGTTGTGCTTCCTGTCAGATAGCGGAGGTGTTGTACCCCCTGGCTGACTATGTAACAGTGGAGCTGAACAGGATCCAGTGTCTGGAGGCCAGGGAGGTCATCGTCAGGACATTGTCAGCACAGGGAGAGTCCCAGGACTCCCAAGTCGCCCCCATTCCAAACAACCTACTGGTGCCTCTTCCTCACAATGCCCCCCTGTCCCCTCAGCACCTACACGCAGGGCCCCCTCCACCTCACCCCCATGCCCCCCACCCCACCTCCAGTCACCTCACCTCCCCACCCCCAACTACCCATGTCTCACCCCCAGCCTCTCTCACCCCTGCCTCACAGACAACCCCTCCCTAACCACCCTCCTCACCCTCAACCCCAGACACACCTCCAACCCCTGCAACCTCATCCTGTCTCCCAGCCCCCGACTCACCAACAGACTCACCCCCCTCACCCTGGTGGTCCTCCACAGCCACTGCACCTCCAGCCTCTCCCACCTCACCCAATGCCCCAGCACCGCCTACCCCTGCTGCCTCATCCCCCTCCTCAGCTCCACCAGAGACCAGTTAGTGCCAGAGACCTGAAACCGAAAGAGCAGGTGGCTCACCATGGGGGAATCCCCAGCCAGCCCTGGGACCCTACCTGCTCCCCCTCCGGCCAGCCTCCTCCTACCCCCATGCATGGACACACCCTGGAGGCGCCCCCCTCTGCTAACCTGCGCTCGCCCTCCCCCCAGAGGATCCTGCCCCAGCCCAGGGGCACCCCCATCCCAGACCAAATGGCCAAAGCCATCGCCCGCAAGGCAGCACAGAGGGTGGCTGCAGAGAGTGGCAGAGTGAGTCATTCATACATAAAGTCAATCAATGATACCCTGGTTAGAGCTCTAGTCTGATCATTTTTCTGTTGAATTAAATTACACATATCTTCCTATTGGTTGGGTTAGATGGAGAGGAGAGTCATCTACAATGAGCAGTGTCAGGCCTTCCACCAACAGAACTCAGATGAGGAGGAGGAGGATGAGGAAAGGTATGGTCGAAGCCGCAGGAGACAGGGGGCCTCAGTGGATGAGTTTCTCAGAGGGTCCGAGCTTGGCAGGCCGGTAAGAGACAGAATAAAAAGGATCGAACATACTCGCATCTCCGTAGTTTTGTGCAGATGCTGTATATCTTGGTATGATTTCACACCTTTTGTGTGTGCGTGTGTATATGTGTTTGCGTGTGTGTTTGCGTATGTGTGTGTGTGTGTGTCAGGCCCACTACAGCCACAGTGAGGAGTACCACAGTGACAGCAGCCGGGGCTCTGACCTTTCTGACATCATGGAGGAGGATGAAGAGGAGCTCTACTCTGAGATGCAGCTGGAGGAGGGACGACGACGCAACTCCCACAATGCACTCAAGGTAGGAATAACAAAGCTCCTCAACGCTCAACATTGAAATGTTACATTTTAAGTCTGGTTCTGATTACCACTCGGACAATGGAAACTTTATTACCTTTATTAACTTTATTACCCTTTATTACTGTTCGATAATATGGCACGTGTCGAGCCATGTGTCTACAGTAGGACACTTTACTCTATCTTGTTTGATTGATTGACCTTCACATTCTCCTTTATTTGGAGCAATGACATGCACGGAAGTCATTTTTGCTAGTTGTGGGAACATTAAACACTGTTTTTGTGGGATCTTTTTAAGATTGGGAACACCCTCTCTGGGGGTCGGCTGGATCGGGAGACGGGGAGAAGAATGCCCCGAGACGGTCCACAGCCCCAGAGACGCCCTCTCATGGTGCCCTCCATTGGTCAGTAGGGTTACATGAACACAGAGAGGACTCTGGGTATTGTAGTCTTTTTGTGCTTTGATGTTCTCCGTGCCCTAATAGATATTCTGCTTCCTGTTTTAATCCTCCATGAGCTCCTCGGTTTCTACAGATCACCTCTGTGTCTTTGAACCATGTTCATGCCTTCCCAGTACTGACAGCTTACTTATAGAGATCAATCAACACAGTATTATCAGCTACTAGAAAGTTCCCTGGATTCTAGGGTGATAGTGTACACAGACACATTTATCAAATTTCAATGAATATTCCAATTATAAAAAACTGCTTTTGATTTCTCTGTTTTTGGCCAGCGATATGTTAGGATTATCAAGGTTATAACGGGAAGAGACCTTAGAACGAACCAACAAATGAGTGACCTCCGCGCTTTAACCACCACCATCTGATTGGTGTTTCCTGTAGAGATAACCACAGAGAGTAACAGTGATGGGAACCTCTCATCCGTCACGGAGGATGTTTACTATGGCAGTGTAGCACGGCACAGGACATGGTCGTCCCGCCGACACCCCACGGGCTCCAAGCCTTCCTATAATGGTACGTGCAGTGGTTTCTCTCTCGCTCCTCCGCCAAAGCAGTGCCAAAAGCCACCAGTGCTAGTGGAGAGAACAGTCGTGACATCAACGAGTGGCTTAACATGCCTCAGAACGCCTAGCATGATCCACTGCACTGCACCAAAATGGCGGCTTACTGAGCTACACTGGGCCCATGTTGGCCACCCAATGTTGCGGATTGGAATGACTGCTGCTCAGAGAATGCTTCTCCCCTCCCTCCCTTGCACTGAACTCCATCAGATGCCTGCTAAACCCCTCTCCCTCTCAATCTAACCACCCCCACCACACCTTTACTGGGGTTACTATGCATGACTGGGTGGAAGGAGTCATAGTTGCTGGAGACACAGTTATATAGCAACACAGTTATACAGCAATGCTGTCCTTTCTGAGCAAACTCAATGACTGTTACAGAAGGTTATAGTGAAAATACATTTTTACATCTTACATAGAGACAAACTAATTTGTTTGTTTGGGATTTCATATGTGTACTTTGCTAATGGCCTGGTCTTATTTGATTGTTTCTAAGAAAGGGGTCAACTGAAGGACCGACAGCGACGTGTCTTTGGACAAACTGTAGGCCCAGCGTACATTAGAGGAGCCTAACACAATAGTCAGATCACTACCTCAGGGTTCAATAGTATGCATGCTTAACTCAGTCTTGTGGTCGATGTGTCTGTGTGCGTGTTGCTGTGTGTCATAGTGTTTTTGTCTATGGTGTCTACCATGTTCTTGTAACCCATCACATCCGGCATGCTATCCAACCTCCATCCATGTGTAACTGTAAAGTATGTAACGCCTGATAACGTCATAAGCTCACATGTGGTGTCAGATGGATGTATATAACATGATATACTTTGTGCTGATAATGGGACCAATTGATGGATTGACCACAGAATTCTGCTAGCATGCTACAAAATTAAGTGTTGGTTTAACGAAGCAAGCTCAATCCATTATGTAGTACTGCATGGTCACCTAAATGGTTTGGCTCTCTCACTTGTCAAACACTTGTAAACAACACACCTGTCTGTATATGCCATGCACAATAGCATGCGTAACTTGCCTCACTACTACTCACTAGTGTTACTGAGTTGCCAAACTCATGCTATATGAATCTGTGATTAATGTCATTTAATTTCAGAGTAACATAAAGCCATAGACCGTGACCCCATGAGATCCAGGTGGATGTGTTCTTCTCTCTCTCCCGTGTTTAAGAGGGATACAGGGACCGGGAACGCCGCTCCCCTCCTAACTACGATGAGTCGGAACCAGAGGAATCGTTCCGGATCTTTGTGGCTCTGTTTGACTACGACCCCCTGTCCATGTCTCCCAACCCGGATGCAGCAGATGAGGAACTGCCCTTCAAAGAGGGCCAGATCATTAGGGTGGGTGTCACACACAGGGCTAGGCCATATATTTTGAGATATTGTGCTTGTGTTTGAAAACATTGAGGTACAACATAAAACAGCATTGAAAAGATTATTTTCTTTCCCTCTCTTTGTCTCTCTTGTTGCGCTTTTTCTCTCTCTCTCTCTCTCTCTCTCTCTCTTTCTTTCTTTCTTTCTTTCTTTTCCAGGTATACGGTGATAAGGACACAGATGGTTTCTACCGAGGGGAGATCAGGGGAGGCAGGATGGGGCTCTTGCCCTGCAACATGGTGTCAGAGATCAGGGCTGAGGACGAGGAGACCATGGACCAGCTCATCAAGCAGGGCTTCCTCCCGCTCAACACACCAGTGGATAAAGTAGGAATAGGTAACCACAGAACTAGAATGAGTAGAACAGACATCCTCAGCAGCCATTTTGACTGTACCCATGTATTCTTTTTCAAGGGGTGTGTTTGTAAATTGCCTCCAGTGTGTCAGAGTGTGCTCTGGGTTGTTTGTAAATTCAGAGCATTTCACTCTCGGAGTAGATAGGAATTTACGAACTCACCCTAGGTAACACACTGGGCAGGGCACAAGTATCTCTCTGTGACTCTACACACATCTGTCACTATATCACCTCCTGGAGTGTCCTCTTGTTTCCTTTCACAGGGCAGGACAGACGAGGCTTCCGCCAGCACCAGGCCACCAGGAGAATGGTGGCCCTCTACGACTATGACCCCAGAGAGAGCTCCCCCAATGTGGACGTGGAGGTATTGCCACACAAACACACAAAACACACAGACAAACATACTGACTCTGCACATGTAACCAGATAGACAGACATTGTAAGGGTGTTAATGACGTTTCTGTTTCTTGATAGGCTGAGCTGACCTTCTGTGCTGGTGACATCATCTCTGTATTTGGAGAGATTGATGAAGACGGGTTCTACTATGTGAGTTTGCCTCTTTTCTTGGTTCCATGATGTGACTAACTTGTTTTATTACACAGGGCTATTCACAAGTTGTTAAAGTCAGGGATGTTTCAGTTACTCATTTTTTTAAAGAAATGCCATTGAATGAACCTGGTTCTTACACATATTATGTCCTTTTGCCCAGGAGAGGGCTCTTTCCCTGACCGCCAGAGTTCAGTGGGTCTAGCCATGGTTCTCATCCCCACTGCCCCCTCCTCTCCTCTCTCTGCAGGGTGAAATCAATGGCCACCGCGGCCTCGTTCCCTCTAATTTTCTAGAAGAAGTGCCTGACGACGTGGAGGTGTACCTGACGGACACTCCGTCTCGCTATGCCCAGGACGAGCCCGCCAACCGGGCCGAGGCCAAAAGGGTACATCGCCGCTCTCAGCGCTAGGCCCTCTGTCCATCCATCCTCCGTCTCTCTTGATTTACGTCTCGCTTTCTCCACTTGCCGTCTGTATTCTGTGTGTGTGTGTTGTCCGTGTTTGACAGTGACAGTGGTGAATATACAAACCTTATCCCCCACCTGGTGAAAGGGACAAACACAGTCATACCTTCTGATTGTTAGAAAGGAAGAAGCGAAGGCCAAAGTGGACAGAGAAATAGAACACTTGACCTATGTCAGTACGGGGCAGGTGATATTCACATAGCAGTGACAAAGGACAGTGGATATTTGAAAAAGGTTTAAGTCATTAATTGGGTACCCTCTTTGCACTGAAACACAAAACCAAACGCTGGATATTGTGTCTATTAATAGTGCTTTATGAACACATCTGAAGAGTTCCTGATTTCTATCAGTTGTTCTCCAATGGAAGTAAAGGATTTGAGTAAACTGTAGGGGTTGATAATATAGCAAAGCATGCCTTTTCAAAAATAAACTTGATACCTTTTATATAATAGTAGACTTTATTGGCCCGACTGCTGTATTTCCTGGGAGAGGCTTTGTTTCTTTTTGTATACTGCACACACTTAAAAATATATATATTTTTCAGGTCTTGATGAAATTGGATAGATATGCCATGTTTGATCTAAACCAGATGAAATAACAGCCACAGTGAGACATCCATACTGTAATGGTACAATGGAACAATAAAATCAGAAATTGGATATGAATAATTTTCATTCGCGACCTGTGTTCGTGTGTATTGTAGTATTTTTTATTTGATTTTTTCCTCATAGTTGTCGTTTGGGTTGTACTGAAATGATGATGTCACCACATCTGATTTCCTTTTTTCCTCACCTGCTTGGCAAATACACACAGAAGAAGATTGTTCATTTCACGTCATAAAATCTGCCTCGTACAGTAAGTGAGCAACTAGAGATACCAGCCTGACAGATCTAATTCTGGGCATTGTGATTATTACACCTGTGTTAAATGGTTTATTTGTAACCAGTAAACATTCTGCTTACACATTCAGAGGTGTATAGCAACATGGTCATTCATCATGCTTGCACATTAAAGTATCACATACCAGTTGGTGTAATGAGGAAAGTGTTTCCTCTTTTCAGTGTAACCAGAATGTTTATTTGCAGCATAAATTAGACATTGTTGCAAAGTTGTTTTTTGTAACACTTTTTTTGCAGTGAGTTAATGCCTGCAAAGTAGTGGACTACTACCACTCTCTGAGATAGTGCTCTATTTTGCAAGCTCAAAAGTTCCCTATATCTGTAGTCATTGATAAACCATTTACTAATGGGAACTGCAAATCCCCATTTGTTTCAAAGTTATGATTCCTCTTTAACTTTGAGATACCATTTTAAAGGTCCTAGGTGAACTGTGTGGTAGCATGTTTGGTTGCCAGCCCAGTGCATTAGACAAGAGGGATGGTATCTACAGTTGTGTCCCTGAGTGTTGTAAATTACTCTGTGTGTCCCTCATGATCGGTGACCTATCAGAAGCTGTGGTATTGTGATGTTGTGCTCTGTTTTCACTAGTTACCACAGCCACAAAGTCAAAATGGGATATAACGTAAAAATTCTGGAAAACAAAAATGTGCTTTTTGGTATTAGGGTTAGGCATAAGGTTAGCAGTGTGGTTAAGGTTAGGTTTAAATTCAGATTTCAAGAAGACACATTGTAGAAATAAGTGGGGTTTAAGGCTTTGTGGATGTGGTAACTAGTAACGACCTGTTTGATGGCTTCCTACTCAGTGTTTGTTTGTATAAAACCTCACCAGCCCCACCAACGTCTTCAGTCCCCCATCAACAGAGGGACAGGAGTCTAAAAGGAATAGTTTAAATAACAGTCCAAAAGCAATACCTGATTCATAACCTCTTTTATAAACGTCTTTGTTTCTTCTCTCTTGTTTTTAAACCAGAGGTGTAAGTACAGTACAATCACACAGTTTTGACACGCTGAATAATTTCACTCCATAGGTGAAAAACGTTATTGAGCTGGTTTCCTGGACATATTCAGCCTAGTCCTGAACTTAAAACGTATTTCAATGGAGAATTGAGCATGCCTTTCAGACCAGGACTAGGCTAAATCTGTGTCTGGGAAATCAGCCCATATATATTTGAAACGAGCAATTCCACGATAATGGAATTACGCTGAGATTCCGATTTTTTCACTTTAAAATGTATACCAAACAAAAAACATTGATTTCAAAGTTTAATAAACAATATAATGATATGCACAAGGACCACTTAACAACTTCCTCATAAAATGTTACAAAAACACATTTAAAGAAAGAACTGTGCAGATACAAAGTTTGGTAACAGAATAAAACTGAGGGATTATGTTTTTTTTTTATTCTAAATTGTTCAAAGTAATCATTGTGCATAGAGTTGCATGGTTTGTTAAACTTTAAAGTCAATGGTTTGCGTTTTGGCATACATTTTAAAGTGAAAAAATTGGAGACTTAGCATAATTACATTATCGCGGAATTGCCCAAACATTAATGTTACGTAAGTATTTGACACACATTTTAGTGGAAAACCGACAGTAAGTATAATGATCTGTAATGGCATTGTTGTATTTTTTTCCTATGACTTTATACAGAGTTATGTATGCATACTTGTGTATGTTGATAGCTATTGTTGAGAAGTCTCAAGGTCAACACACATAGCATATCAAATTCAAGTATCGTTGGAATTGTAATTAGACTCTATAAATTGATATTTTGGCATATCAACCCTTCATTCTATTTCTATGGCTGGGAAACTTTCAGTAATGATCTACTTGAGCACTGAACCCAAAGTCTTTTAATGTCCCATTGGACTTATAGTGTGACAGTGGGGTGATAGTGTTATTGAAGGACACAGTGCTGACTGTGTGTCCTAGTCCTACCTCAGACAGAGAAAGGGTAAGCCACAAAGGACAACTACTTGCTTTGTAATGCCCTGCCCCTACACCCACCATGGCATCTCTCTTCAGGTAGCCATGGATACCACAGAGAGTACGGCCCCGCCTGTCCGAGCAGCGTCCCCCACAGTGCGTCCCCTGTGTCCTCCAGGCACCATGCGGCCCATCAGCCCCGCCAGGGGCCCCAGGGACCCCCGGGACGACATAAAGAAAAAGGGACTGCTTTCCAAGGGGAAGAAACTGCTCAAGAGACTCTCTCCGGTAAAATAAACTGTCCCCAGCTGAACCCAGAAAAGATGCTGGGCCCAGTATTGTAAATTGCATACAGTACACACAATCAAATCAGCCGAATCTACAGCACACAACTACAATGGCTACGTGTTCGTATGTATTACAGGACAATATATGTGAGCCTAATCTAATATAGTCAGTGATACAACATTCATGTTCTAGTGATGAATACACATATTTACGTACATATACTCAGTGCCAAATTCAATGAGAACTTATACATACTGTATAACTGTGATATATTTGAGGCGGAGGAAAAAAATAGGAGTGTAAACTAGGACTTTCATTACATTTTACCACTGTTTTCTTTAATCTAATGGTTATTAAGGGACTTTGGAAATCAGGACAATGCTGATAATGCATTTGTGTGCATTTGTTGTAGGGTAACAACAGAGTAGCCTATTCTTTTTTGTTACAACCAGAGCTGGTTTCCATGGCAATTGTGCCAATATAAGGTCTCTAAGATACATGGTGTGGCAAAAACAAGTTGTTGTGATAGTCAGATGTCAATACTAGGAGACAGACCATACTCCTGGAACACTAGAGCAACAACTCAACGACACTGTTATTGATGGCATTCTGTCAGTAATGCTGGCTGCTAACACAGAGGCTTTATTCAGTGCAATATATCACGGACAGGAGGGTGACAAATGGTTGAATCACTCACAGAACCTAGAAGTCTGCAGGGTGGTTGGCCACAGAGCATTACAGCAAGGAGAGGAAGCTACATTGGGTAAGACGTTTGAACCATCTCAGTGGCCTTTATGATCACAATATGAGCATGACATTCCTCGTTTTCTATGGTTGAACAAGGTTGTTTTTAAACTAACACTAGTCTGCCAAGAACCCCTGCTGCATCTCTGCAGCTTTGTTTGATCAACAAAAAAAAGACGGTTATAAATAACCTTCTGTGTTTGCCTTCCAATTGCACAAAGGGGTATGTTTTGTCTGATGAATGGAAAAGCACTGTTGTGTGTGTGGGTGTAGGTGTAGGCTGTGTGTGTGCTCAGTGTGCATTCATGTCTGTGCGTTCTTTTTTTTCCCCCAAAAAAAGAGGACACGTGGTTAGGAGTCATGTGATCTTAGTGGTGTGCCGCTAACTACATTGCCGGTGTAATGTTCAGTAATGTCCAGTTCTGAGGGTTGTGTTACCCACTCAGCCATTTCAGTAAAGATGTCTAGGTGTGTGCCCTCAAGATTCTGCACCGTTTACTTGTTTACACTCTTATAGACCTATTGGCAAGAGAAAGGGAGGGATGACCTACATACTGTACCTACAACCTCCAAACCAGTAGTTGTGGCTTATGGGCTAAATGAGGGCTAAATAAAGGATGCATCCAGCTGATTGTCATTTACTGGGGAGGCTGTTATAGCCGCTAGACAAACATTGTCCTGTATTTTTGACAGCTTTTAAAGCCCTATATTAACCCATTTTCATAACCCATAATGCCATTCTGTAAGAGTTTAGCATCACTACAGTTGCTGTACAGCCAGCATTTGATGTGCATAATCATCAGGGACAATATGTCAATCCATGAGTCACAATGAAATATGTTGAAATGCGATTGATAGTGAAAACTAGTCGGAGAGAGACCCATCAGACATGCCCATCAGCTAAGATATTTAAGGCAAGTGTAATATCCCGCTGTATAATGATTACAGGGATCTTCTATGTTTATTAAAAAATAGAAAATCTAACGATGGATTGCCAAAAAGGAATGTATGAAGTGTTGAGCAGGCAAAATAGTTTATATTTTATTATGCATCCAAAGTTATGCATTATGTTATGCATCCATTTGTTAAAAGGTGTTCAAGTCATAATACCAAATCATTCATTTGTGAATGCGTGTATGTCTATGTTGTTGCATTTTTGTACTTTTTCCATTTGTCGATAATTTCTAAATGTTTATACTTGATTTTCAGACTGCCTTTTGAGTGCTTTAAGATGTATTCTTACTGTAAACAGTGCAAGCATTCTCCATGGTGTCCTCAAGATAAGATGTTTAAGTCTGTGGTTATGTGCTTGCTCTGTGAATCAAAGAGAAAAAGAAAAATATCATTTATGGTGATCAAATATTGTGTGCATGTGCAAAAAATTATTATTTTTTTAAAATCAAAAATAAATTTGATATTTTGTAGAACATCTGTGTTTGGATTACTTTCATGTATGTGTGATTCTTTTCTTTTTCTCAGTGTCCTATTCATGTAATTACTCACGCATGTCGCATGAATTAAAACTAATAACATCATTAAAAGTGGATTTTGAAGCACAGTCTTACCAGAGATTAAAGGGGAAACCTACTGAAGGGATCAGCTTTACTGCCTACTATTACACTTTTCATCCTATGGATGGCAGCAGTGATCTGGACCCGATGGCCATTTAAATGTGATAAGAACAATAACAAACTCACATGGAGGAGTGGGAGGGAGCTTCGGAGGTGGAGGGAACGGGCCTCGGGGGAAATGGAGTCAGGAACAAGATGGTTGTCAGGAGTAGTGCAGTATTATCATAAGGAGACATGTACTTGGAAAACGGAGGAGGAATGGAGGGAGGAGGTATAAGAGATGGAGGGTGAGCTTGAGTCTGATAAAAATTGTGGGAAAAAGGGAGATGGTTTGTCAAAGAAGAATGGTAGAAAGTGTAAGCAGAGGGAGCTGAAGACAGGAGGAGAAATGGAAGTGAGTGAGGGGGAAGTATCGGAGGTGGTAGGTGTGGTGAAGTTATCGGAGACCGAGGTATGCATCGAAAAGTGGACTCTTGCCTTGTGGATGATCCATTTGTAGTTTCACGGTGGGTGAAAAAGAGTTGTGTAATGTGGAATCGGTGAGGGTAACCAGAAGTGGTCTAGTGATAATTGTTTGTGTTTCTGTTGGTCAGAGGGAGAATGTGCTCAGAGTAAAACAAACAGGGGGGCAAGAAAAGTGACTTGTTTCACTCTCAAGAAAAGGACACCAATGAAAGGAGTGATAACTGTGGTAGCAGTAAATATAACACTTTACCAGCTGAGGGGAAAGATTCCCGGTGTATGTGACGCTTGTCGTTTGATGTGACGCAGACAGGCTGGCGAGAGTGGGGAAACAGAAGAGTCATTGTCTGTTCATTTGAGTTTTGAAGTTGAGGCTTTTCCCGACAAAGTGCAGTTAGTATGTATAAGTTATCCTGTACAAGCGTATGTGCCGAATACATTTTATAGGTGTCAAGCTTATGGGCATGTGGTAGCGGTGTGTAGGAGGGAGGGCCCAAGGTGTTAGAAGTGTGCAGAAATGCATGATACAAAGGAATGTGTAGTATTAGGGAAAGTAGTGGAATGTGTTAATTGTAGGGGTGCCCATGGAGCTGGGGATCAGAAATGTCCCGTGCGAGAGAGGCAAGTTGAGGTTTCCAGGGTTAGAGTAGAGCAGAAGTTGTCATGCTGAGGCAGTGAAGAAAGTAGAGGAAGATGGGTCAAGGTGGAGGAGTGATGAGAGTAGTAGAGATATACCAGTACAGATGGATAGACCAAAAAGTGATATAGGTTTCAGTAAGATTGAATTTTTAGCATGTATAGCAATGGTTATCAACTGTACTGCAGGGATGGAACAGAAGTTGCAAAAAATTGAGGTTGTGGTGGCAGCTGCAGAGAGGTATTTGGTGTGTGAGACTTGACATCAGAAAAGTTACAGGATGTGTTAAGTGGTGATGTCCCATCCTTTCAGGATGATGGCATGAGGTAGGAATAAATACATTTAGTTAGTGGAGTAGGGTGTTCATTTTATTTTTTGTAATTGTGAAATGAGTGAGTGTAGTGTTAGATGGTAGGGTATTTATTTAGTACATTTTAATTTTTCAAGCAAAGTATAAGGCTAATTGTACTCCAATCAGGCACTCCAGGCAGTGAAACATGTGAGATGCCAGTACTCAGCTCCTGTGAGATTCTGCCCAAGTCAAGCACTGTCACAAAATAATAAGAGGAAAAACAAGGCAGTGAAGGCCACTGTACCTTGACCTGCAGCGTGCCGCCGAGGTCTACGGGACATGCTTTCAAGCCAGCTGTGTAGTTACTCACAATCACAGAGTGGTAAAAGTGGGTTGTTATGGTACCCTCTTGACACAGATAAAGAGGTGGCATAATGTTACTTGTTCCATGCCCTGCAATCTAATTGCTCAATTGGGTTTGCTCTAGATGGGAAAGATTGAGCTTTCTAATTCATTTTGTAATCATGTCTAGTTGGTGTTTTATTAGGGTGCCACCGGAGATCCTTCTGAAGATCCTGTTGTACATGGATGCCTCTCTTCCTCGTAGGCTACGTCAACAAGCGCTTCTATGAGATGGTTCACAATAATTAAGGAGTGAAGTACTGGTCACATTGTAGGCTATTCTTCCTCCCTACAATCTTGCATGATCATTTTTGACCCACAGTATTTTGTTGCAGTGGAACGTGGCACGATATGTACTCCGCGGAGTATGTACAGAGTAAGAAGTGGAGGCTCAAGCGTATGGACAAGGGTCATTGAAATTACATTGTATAACACTCCTTTTTGCTTATCCCAACAGGGATGCTTGCTATGAGCACTATATGCTTGTAAGCACAGTACTTTTTGTAATATCATTGGTGTTTTCCCCCACCAGGTGCTGGACAAGCTGAGTGTGGTGGTGGTGGAGGAGAGGGCTACTGGAGAAGGCTATATTTCAGGACCATGGCTGACTTTAACGACACAAAGTGGTGGAAGCAGTTGAGAGACATTCACCCCTTCACAGGCCTGCCCAGGCAGACTGAGAGTGTCCTCAGGTTAGACTAACTGCAGGCAGTGCTCAAGTTGTGCTGCCTCTGTTGTTAAGTACAAAACACACAGTATATAAAACATATGCTACTGTAGTATTGTCACAACCTACTCATTGAAACTCATTGGACCAGGTTCAATTCAATTTAAAGTATTTTGCTCTCCTCTGCCTCAGGAGCCAGCATGTGACCTGGGAGATCAGTGTCTGACAAGAGGGGGTTGGAGGGGACTTTGAGCAGAGCTTGGCTGGATTATGTCCTTTCAATTTCAGGTTTCATTTCAGCAGAAAAGGATGATGGAATGCATGATAGATTAAATAATTAAATCATTCAGTCATTAATTCTCTCATTCCCTCCCCCTACTCCATGCAAGAGGACAAGCCTCCTTTTGATGACGTGGACCCTAACTTCGGCCTCCATGATTACATGCTCCGCATTATACTGGACAACACTCTAACCCAGATAATGGCCCGGCCACTTCTCTCAACTCTACTGCCGCAAAAGTAAACAAACCACTACCAAGAGAGTTTCTATTCTAGACCTACTGTATATACCTTGGGTACCAGAATGCAACTGTACCATACGACAGTCTGTAGTTGACTTTGGTTGGGGTTGTCCAGCTCAGGTCCATGATAGTGTCATCCAGCTGAACGTCATCAATAGGGGAAGCCTGTCCCAGCACACGCCTCTCTCTGGCAGAATCAGTATGCCCTGGAAGTGTGACGCTCTGGAGGGCACCGTGGAGGTGCACTGACTCCCACTGGTTGAGGTTACACTATATAGTAATATATGCTATTTAGCAGATGATTTATCGAAAGCGGCTTATTCATGCGTGCGTACCAATAGGCCTAGATGATGGGGATATTGTAATAACAGAACAGCAGACATAGACAGTCTCTTGTGCTCTCTCTATATGTCTTTCACTCTATTTCTTTCTCTCTATATGTCTTTCTCTGCCTCTCTGTCTTTCTCTCTATATGTCTTTCTCTGTCTCTCTCTCTGTCTTTCTCTCTATATGTCTTTCTCTCTAGGTCTTTTTCTGTCTTTCTCTCTAAGTCTTTCTCTCTATATAGGTCTTTCTCGGTCTTTCTCTCTCTTTCTCTCAAAATGTCTTTATATGTCTTTCTCTCTATATGTGTCTCTCTCTCTCTCTCTCTCTCTATATATGTCTCTCTCACTCGCTGTGTCTTTCGCTCTATACGTCTCTCTCTATATACAGTGGGGAGAACAAGTATTTGATACACTGCCGATTTTGCAGGTTTTCCTACTTACAAAGCATGTAGAGGTCTGTCATGAAGGTAAACTTCAACTGTGAGAGACGGATTCTAAAACAAAAATCCAGAAAATCACATTGTATGATTTTTAACTAATTCATTTGCATTTTATTGCATGACATAAGTATTTGATCACCTACCAACCAGTAAGAATTCCAGCTCTCACAGACCTGTTAGTGTCACGACTTCTACCGAAGGTAACTCCTCTCCCTGTTCGGGCGGCGCTCGAACAGCTACTAGCAGCTACTTCACTAGCTACTAGCCGCTACCGATCCCTTTTTCTTTTTCTGGTTGTTTTGTCTGTGTTCCTTTTCACACCTGGTTTCAGTTGCTTTGATTTCTGTGGGTATATAGGGCACCTGTTACCTGCCGTAATTCGTGGAGGATTAGACTTGTGTGCATTGCGCTCGATTGTATTTGATGTTTGTTGTTTTTTCGCTATTACGCACGTGTATGTAAAGTGTCGGAACTGTGTTTGTTCCTCCGTGCGTTTGCACGAGTTTCTGATTATTCGAGAGCGTAGTTTTGGGGTTTTGGTCTGTGCCGTTTTTGTATTGCTGGACTATATTATTAAACACGCTTCTCAGACATCCCTGCTCTCTCCTGCGCCTGACTCCTACACCTCTCACCAAGACGCATGTTATCACAGTTAGTTTTTCTTTAAGAAGCTCTCCTGTTCTCCACTCATTACCTGTATTAACTGCACCTGTTTGAACTCGTTACATGTATAAAAGACACCTGTCCACACACTCAATCAAACAGACTCCAACCTCTCCACAATGGCCAAGACCAGAGAGCTGTGTAAGGGCATCAGGGATAAAATTGTAGGCCTGCACAAGGCTGGGATGGGCTACAGGACAATAGGCAAGCAGCTTGGTGAGATGGTAACAACTGTTGGCGCAATTATTAGAAAATGGAAGAAGTTCAAGATGACGGTCAATCACCCTCGGTCTGGGGCTCCGTGCAAGATCTCACCTTGTGGGGCATCAATGATTATGAGGAAGGTGAGGGATCAGCCCAGAACTACACGGCAGGACCTGGTCAATGACAAGAAGAGAACTGGGACCACAGTCTCAAAGAAAACCATTAGTATCACACTATGCCGTCATGGATTAAAATCCTACAGCGCACGCAAGGTCCCTGTTCAAGCCAGCGCATGTCCCGTCTGAAGTTTGCCAATGACCATCTGGATGATCAAGAGGAGGAATGGGAGAAGGTCATGTGGTCTGATAAGACAAAAATAGAGCTTTTTGGTCTAAACTCCACTTGCCGTGTTTGGAGGAAGAAGAAGGATGAGTACAACCCCAAGAACACCATCCCAACCGTAAAGCATGGAGGTGGAAACATCATTCTTTGGGGGTGCTTTCCTGCAAAGGGGACAGGAGGACTGCACCGTATTGAGGGGAGGATGGATGGGGCCATGTATCGCGAGATCTTGGCCAACAACCTCCTTTCCTCAGTAAGAGCATTGAAGATGGGTCGTGGCTGGGTCTTCCCGCATGACAACGACCCGAAACACACAGCCAGGGCAACGCGAGTGGCTCTGTAAGAAGCATCTCAAGGTCCTGGAGTGGCCTAGCCAGTCTCCAGACCTGAACCCAATAGAACATCTTTGGAGGGAGCTGAAAGTCCGTATTGCCCAGCGACAGCCCCGAAACCTGAAGGATCTGGAGAAGGTCTGTATGGAGGAGTGGGCCAAAATCCCTGCTGCAGTGTGTGCAAACCTGGTCAAGAACTACAGGAAACGTATGATCTCTGTGATTGCAAACAAAGGTTTCTGTACCAAATATTAAGTTCTGCTTTTCTGATGTATCAAATACTTATGGCATGCAATAAAATGCAAATTAATTACTTAAAAAACATATAATGTGATTTTCTGGATTTTTGTTTTAGATTCGGTCTCTCACAGTTGAAGTGTACCTATGATAAAAATTACAGACCTCTACATGCTTTGTAAGTGGGAAAATGATGCTAAACAACAAGGAGCCCTTCTCCGACAACTACGAGGGCCAGCACTTCCTGATCAAGTACAAGGATATGACCCGGAGGGCAAGGTAAACCAACCCCATATGACCCAGAGGGCAAGGTAAACCAACCTCACATGACCTAGAGGGCAAGGTAAACCAACCTCACATGACCCAGAGGGCAAGGTAAACCAACCTCACATGACCCAGAGGGCAAGGTAAACCAACCTCATATGACCCAGAGGGCAAGGTAAACCAACCCCATATGACCCAGAGTGCAAGGTAAACCAACCTCATATGACCCAGAGGGCAAGGTAAACCAACCTCATATGACCCAGAGGGCAAGGTAAACCAACCTCATATGACCCAGAGGGCAAGGTAAACCAACCTCATATGACCCAGAGGGCAAGGTAAACCAACCTCATAGGACCCAGAGGGCAAGGTAAACCAACCCCATATGACCCAGAGGGCAAGGTAAAACAACCTCATATGGCCCAGAGGGCAAGGTAAACCAACCTCATATGACCCACGCATCAGAGGATAGATGAAGAGGCCTCTTTGTTTATTTTTGTGTGGCAAGGTTGGGTTGCTTTACTAGACACCATATCAGTGATAACATATATGTACTGTATTTATCACCCATAACTTAAGTAATTTAGCACATATGGGGAGCAGCAACCAGGAAGTGGATGTAACTTTTTTTCTCCATAATAACAGTAATGTATTTATTCTTTAGTATTGTAGGTGTGGCTGGAAAAGCAGAGACATTACTTTCTCCTCAAACTGGTAGTCTTCATCGCCACGGCCAAAGTCAGCAAGCACTTTGGGAGAGCCTACTGACACTGCATGTAGAGGAGGCACTGTACTACACACCTCTGTCATAATGATTACATCATGATGACGAGGTGTCCTAAACAGTCATGACAATTGTTTATGACATCTTGTATGTCACTGTTAGGACAGTATTAGCTATGTAGGCCTTATGCCAGAGGTTTCAAGTAAAAGTGCTTTGTAAATTGATGCCTTAGTTGAGTTTTGTTTTGAGCCGGCTTGAAGTAGTTCAAGCCGGAGGGTTTGCCCCTGCAAGTTTTAGTTTTCTTCCATGTCTTTATATCTTTGTATGCATTGCTTTGTGAATCATTTGTACACATCGGTAAAATGTGATCCTAGATATTATATAGAGTCAAATAAATGTGAAATGTGTTAAGAGAGTTAAGAACGTTTATGTTACAGATGGATTATCTGATTGTATGAAAACATTTTGATTTATATATTTCGGTGTTGTTTTTTTCGTGAGCCGTAGTGCATTAATTAAAATCACCAGTTGACCTAAATCAAAGGGAATTTTACAGCAGAGCGCTGTAGTAGCTCATTAGAGGGAACTGCCTACATACTGCTGTGTTAGACTTTACATCCTCAGGATGGCAGCAGTCATCTTCACCCATAATAGCAATATTTCCAGAATGAGTAAAGTGCAAAGGCCTTTGCAGCAAGTACTCCCTCACAGTGCTGGCCATGACCGCTTTCTTCGAAGCTGAGTGAAGACTCATCACACTAACTGTGCATACACCATGCACTGACGCCAACTGTCTAACAGCACAGATAAACCTTCTATAAGCATCAACATTATTATTTCTAAATACTGGCTGCAAATGCCCCCAAAAATATCAAAGCCTTCATTCATACAAGTATTTTTCAATACAGTACAGAAGCTAGTAAAGAGTTATTGATTGAGTGGAAAGCAGCGATGCTTCAGTACATTTGGCACAGGGGCTCTGCGTACATTCTAAAAAAAAAAGGCAAGAAAGAGAAAAAGACAGTGGAGATTACACTCATATATCACTGCATCCTGGCTCCTGTGCCTCCCTCCGGATCCTGAGTGAGCTGTTAGCTCCCAGGGCCTCTGAGGCCATTGGATGTTTAAAATGCTCACTGGCTTTGACCTCTCCATCTCTGCCACCCATTCTACCTAGCACTCCACCAGAGGGGCGGGACCAGTCATCTATCTTCTGGTGGCCTTTTCTGATGAATATTTTACAGGGCCTAATAGTGCTGTGTAAAACCTCACCATCACATCTCCATTACCCTCCCGGAAACCTCAACAGACAGCTTGGATCTCTACAAGGAGAAAGATGGTAAAGATTAGGTAGTGTATTGTGCCAGCTGACCTTCTGGTGCCAGGTGTGTGTTTAAATCCTTCATAGTTATTTTAACTGCTTTTAACTTGGCTTGAGAATGTGTTAAGGTTTAAAATAGCTTTTCCAACATCTATTGTGTGCCTGTGTGTGCATGCGTGCATGCATTCCTTTGTGTGTGCGTGCATGTGTGTGTTTGTGCGTTTGTTTGAGTCCTGAGTTGGTGCCATAATTAATGATGCCATATAAAAAAAGACGTATCCCTAAGTCAGCACAAGTGATAAATAGTCAAATAAAAAAGTGTGATCACATTGAATACCCTTCTGCCACTTCAACCCATTAGGTTTCCTTCCCAGGATGTAGCTAAAGGCAAGACTCTGACCTGCCTGTCATTGATGTGTGAGAGCAGGTGCCGGTGGGAGGACCATCCGCTTGGCCTGTAACTCATCCTGGTCTCCCGCGGGGCAGAGGAGTGATGTGTATGGTGGCCACGCTCTGAGAGCCACATTCATTCTTCATCCCACACTGTAATGCCATTGACACCAGGAAAGCAGGCAGCTCAGCCTAGTCCCAGCCATTCATCTTCGTCTGGGCCGTTCACAGTGGGCTAGTCACGAGGCATCGACTCCCCTCAACCGAGTCTTGAGAGCTCCCAGAGCTTCCTGTATGGACTGACTTAACTGCTGGACTGAACCCCCTTCATGACAAGACAACATGGTGCAGATTTGTCTAGAGGCTGTGTGGAGGCTGTGATAACAACAACGCATAGGTCTTCATAAATTATTTCACAAACCATATTGTCTTAAGTGATATTAAAAAAATACCTCAACTTGATGAGATAATGATCAATCATGAGACTCCCAATAGCCTATAGCACTGTACCAATACTGAGCGGGCATATTTGATTTACAGTAATCTCTCCGCTCAGGTTTGAAGGACACAATGAAGTCCCTCTCATCATCATTCAGCTAATGGAGAGTAATGAAGAGGTTGATGACAGATTAAGGCACAGTAGCTCAATGTCAATCTCTGTACAGGATTAATGTCAGCAAAGGTTAACAGAGCCACCAATCATCTAGTGACCTGTGTCCTTACAGATAATTCACGGACATTCTTCTCATGTTTCATCTCGACTGGGATTGGCAGGGGCAGGGCTGCAAATCAGGAAAAGGATCCTAAAGTTGTATGAGTGAGGGGCAATCGTAGGGTTAATGGTAAATATACTGCTATATACAATATAATATTACACATATTGTACTATACCTTAGGATTTGTCTTTGGACAGGTTTCCTGAACCATTGATGTTAAAGTATAATTTTAGTTGGGGTCCGAATAGAAAATGTATTCTAATTTCAGAGCCAGAACAGAGGGGAATGAATAAGGAAACTCACAGGGTGAGTCACAGCCAATGATTTATATATACACTAGACGACTAACAGGGGGCGCTTGTTTTGAAGCCACCACGCCTCCATTTTAGCACTCTCACAAAATATTTTGGAAGCTATAAAAAAGCATTTAATTACATTTTTACATTTGTTTTTGCCATGTTTATTCTATTACAGTCACCTCAGTGCATACTTAAGAACTATATGTGACCTAAACATACAAATACAAAATGAAAGCCTTTTATTGGCCAATACATAGCATCAGTAATCCAGAGATTATATACCATACATCATTAGCCACAGCCCCAAACACATCATTTGCTTTTTTTTCTTCCACAAATTCTTTCAGCTTCTCTTTCATCCCCACTAAGCTCCTCCTACCAATCGCCATGAGGGAATCATTCTTCTCTGCTCATCTGTCTGAACAGCTGGACATCCATCCAGCTTCCTGTCAGTAATCAGGGTTGAACAGGGTTGACCCACTCTAGATTACCATTCAACCTTTTGTCCACCTGGCTAGTTTATAAGGCCAACAGCAGTGATCAGACCACCTCAGTTCCATCCACAATCTTTTTTGCATGTCTAGAGCTGCAAAGCTAAGATCTGGAACAGTTCCCAGACCCAACGGTTGCCATCACAAACACTTGCATTTCAGAAGCTTTCATAAGCGGAGAGAGATACAAATCTCATTCACAAATGAATGCAGGTCGACGTTTCTCATGAATCTTGGCTTGGAGACAGAACTGAGCGATTTCCGCTAGATGGGCCAGCTGCAAACTCAAAATTGGCAATATTATAAAAATGTATGAAAAACATAATGAGCTTTTTGGTCATAATTTAAGATTTAGGCATTAGAGTTTTTAGCAGTGTGGTTAGGGTTAAGGTTAGTGTTAGGTTTAAAATCAGAATGTATCTCTTTGTGGCTGTGCCAGCTAGTGACCACTCTGCGCAGCTACCCCAGCACATGAGTCATCCCAGTAAATGCCAAACTGCCACATTAATGCTAATTTAAAACTACCAGGCCCTGTTTGGCTTGTGGTAAAGGGTATTTTGACCATGTTAAACATATCACACACTAGGGGGTCCAGGATGGATTGCAGCAGACTTCCTCTGGTTGTTTTGCCTGAAACAGTTGTGCTCCATTGGTTCCCCTTCTTTATAGCTGCTTAGAGGCACTTTCATTTCTCTAAGACACATATTTATGCTAAGCTGCTGGCGCTGTCAGGGATGGGATGTTTATTTATTTGTATTTGTCTGTCCCTGCATAAAGCTGCTACCTTGGCAGTGGCACCCCCATTAAAAAGCAGGACGCTCTGCTGAAGCAGAGGGTGGAGGGTCGCGTCGGGTTGGCAGCCATGTTCCCCTGGCTAACTGATTTATTTCAAGCATAAAGGAGTGTTGACACGTGTCTTTGCACAGATAAACAACACGCGGCTATCAAACCACAGGACACTGGGAGTCACCCTCTGCCACTCAGCCCAAACAGAAACGGAGTCAATAGAGATGAGAGGAGTACAGGACATGTCTGACAGTATTATTGGCTGATTAAACCCTGTAGGTTTACTGTAAGTTAATGTTCTCTCAGCCAGCCAGCCAGGCAGCCACAGCCTTGGTATGGATCCAGAGGGGATGACACAGCCTTGGTATGGATCCTGAGGGGATGACACAGCGTTTATGAGACATATTCTCACCTCCTCCCATCCCTAAAAGGGTCCATCTCATCATCTGTCCACTGCCCCAGCAGGGTGACATCATCATCGGAAGCTGCATGGCATTTTTTGAGTGAGGGCCTGATATTTTAGAACAAGACTGAGTTAAAATTAAATGCAGCACAGACACTGTGCATTTTATGGAATGTCTATAGTATTTGAGACGTGCTTGCTAGGCAAAAGAATGTGGCAATCATACAGTAAATGATCTGACAGGATGGGATAGAGTTCAGTGAGATCATGCATATCTCCACCAAGCCCTTTGGTAGGTCAGGTCGGAGTTTCAATTTGCACCCAGTTCTTTCAGATCTACTATAGAGAATCTCCGAAATGTCTTGTCATGGGGGCTAATGATTCGGTTTGAAACGTGTCCCATTTCTGCTTGTTGTTCTGCTGAAGAACGTGAACAGCGGTCAGTAGATACCGCTGGTACTGTATGCATGCCACTGGCTGAAAAGTGTCTGCCATGCAGGCCCACAACGGTGTCTTCGAACGGGCATCTTCGCATTGCGCACTAAATTGTTGGTGACTTAATAAAGCTTTTTTTTAAATGTAATTACGTTAGTTACATTAGAACGCAAAGTTTAGGAATTTCATATATATTTTTGAATACGTTTAGTCCTATGTAAGCTAAATAAATCTTGTTTGTCCAGATTTGAGGCGTTTGAACATCTGGACATCACATTATATGCAAGTCATCTTTATATAAATCATGTTTTTTATTACTGTAGGCATGTTCGTCTCAACTCTAACTTTATGATGGGGTATTTATTCAAAGCTACAAAAACAGAGAACAATATAACTGATATACAAAAAAAATGAAATTAAATAAAAAATATATAGGCATATAGCCAACAGAGTAGGTCTATATCTAGGCCTGTTATGACTTGTGTATAGTAGTTATACAACATATTCCAGATGGGATAGTCCATAATTAATTGAGAAATCACTAGATTCTATTGACTACTCATGCAGTTCATTTCCTCGCAGCCCCTTTCCCCCACGGCGATTACGCACGAGAGTCGTTAATCGGACGGAAGATGGGAACAGCCGATCTATGGCATAGCCTGCCTTGATGTTTGCTCATTGTGTATGCAGGACTGAACAGGATATAAACTAGCCTCTATTCACTGTCTACTCTCTGGAGTGTGCAATTAATTGCGTTAACATTAAACGGTGGATTTACTGTAAGAAGCAACAACCCTCAACTTGAACATTTTGTTCTAACCTACAAATTGGCGAACAAGCGAAAGTAAATTTGACGCAGAAAAATCAGATGGAGGCAACATACAAACATTTGCGTAATGTGGATACCACAGCAGGTGGACGTAAATAACACTGAGTTATTATTTGGAATAGGAATGTACTGTTGCGTCTGTTATTAATATAGGCATATCTTTCCATCAGAGGCCTTTATTTTGTTGGGAATTGAAGAAATGTAAATGACCAGAGATGTGTGTCAATTGACAGCAGAAAGAAAGAAGCTCTTCCCTCGGTGCGGTGTTTGAGCGCTCCTCTAGATTATCAGGACTTTCCAATTTGCCAAGACACACTACTTTCCTCTCCGTGTGATGTTGCCATTTGCCACAGTGTTCATTTTCACACTTCTGACAGGTAAGACTTGCACTTTACGTTGATGGATGGTGGTTATTAAATAGTTTTCAATACATTTAAAAAAAATCAGTTTGTACATGATCTATTTCATTTGAATTGTCACCCATATGTACTTTACTGTAGGCTACTTCACTGGTACTGACAAACGTTTTGTTAAAAGTAAACAATTGATCAACAGATCAAAAATTAATGTAGTGTCCTCTTGACAGTTGGAAACACATTTGAATGAAAAGCTTATTTTATTACATTAGCCCCATACTTTGATGTAGATGCACTCATTCATTTAAAATTCCTATTTACATACACAATGAAAAAGAGGATACGTTTTTTTAAAGAGACAGGAACCATGATATCTCAATTTTTTTAGTTTGCATTTACATGGGATGATAATCCTGAAAATAACATGTATTCTATGATGCTTTGAGATACCATTAGGCCAGGGTTTCCCAAAGTCGGTTCTGCGGCCACCTCTGGGTGTACGTTTTGTTTTTTGCCCTAGCACTACACAGCGGATTCAAATAACTAAATCAAGCTTTGATGATTTTAATCAGCTGTGTAGTGCTAGGGCAAAAACTCTGCCGTAGGCCAATGTTTGCAAGAAAGTAGTCTGGCATGACTACTGTTTATTAATTTTGACTAAGTTGCTTAATTTCCCTTGCTTCACTGAGAGCCCAACTAGCACATTTGGTTCTATGGAAGTTGTGGGAATGTATGTTTTTGGTTTCACCTTGTTTGTGGGAATGAAGCCATGCGTTTTCTCACTGGTAAAACAGGACATTTTTTAAATGTTCTGAGAATAGAAGTGAAAATGTATCCTGTTCTTAGGTTGCAGGGAGGTTCTGAGAACATCTTACTCTGGTTCCTTGAAAGTTTTCCTCTGAGGTTTTATTTAATGCTCTGAGAATGGAAAATCTAGGTTATTTGGAGATTTTTAAAAATAACTTCCTTAAAACGTTCACAGAAAGGACACATGGAAATGTATTTCCTGAGGCATTAATCATGCAAACACATTCTTTTATTGTCTCTTTCATTGTGACATGGCATCAGTGAGATTCAAACCTATAATCTTCTGTTCTCCATCTATGGAATTAGTCCACTGCACCACCAGGATGGAGCTAGCATGCCATGTGTAAAAATAAAATAAAATAAAAATGTTCATTTTAGTCTATTCAAATTAGACCCCATTTCAAAGGAAACAAGCATTTCTGTTTATCATTTTTAATACATTTGCAAAACTTTCTACAAACCTGTTTCCGCTTAGGCGTTATGGGGTATTGTGTGTAGATTGATGAGGGGGAAAAACTAATTTAATACATTTTGGAATAAGGCTGTAACGTAACAAAATGTGAAAAAAGGGAAGGGGTCTGAATCATTTCCGAATGCACTGTATCCTTAAGGTCCCTCAGTCGCGCAGCGAATTTCAAACACAAATTCAACCACAAAGACCAGGGAGGGTTTCCAATACCTTGCAATGAAGGGCACCTATTGGTATACGGGTCAAAATAAAAAAGCAGGCATTGAATATCCCTTTGAGCATGGTGAAGATATTAATTAATTACACTACACGTATCAATACACAGTCACTACAATGATACTGGCGTCTTTCCTAATTCAGCTGCCAGAGCGTAAAGAAACCGCTTAGGGATTTCACCATGAGGCCAACGGTGACTTTAAAACAGTTACAGACTTTCAAGGTTGTGATAGGAGAAAACTGAGGATAGATTAACAACATTGTAGGTACTTAATTATCAGGTAGAACAGAAAACCAGTACGCTCCGGACCTCGTAGGGTAAGAGTTCATTACCCCTGCCCTATATAGTGCACTACTTATGACGACAATACTAACCTAATTGACAGAGTGAAAAGAAGGAAGCCTGTACATAAAAAAATATATTTCAAAACATGTATCCTGTTTGCAACAAGGCACTAAAGTAATGCTGCAAAAAATGTGGCAAAGCAATTAAGGTTTTGTTCTAAAGTGTTTTGTTTGGAGCAAATCCAAAACAGCACATTACTGAGTACCACCCTTCATATTTTCTAGCATAGTGGTGGCTGCATCATGTTATGGGTATGCTTGGAATCGTTAAGGATTGGCATGTTTTTCAGAATAAAAAAATAAATGGACAGGCAGAGGAAAACTTGGTTCAGTCTGCTTTCCACCAGACACTGAGATGAATTCACCTTTCAGCAGGATAATAACTTAAAACACAAGGCCAAATCTACATTGGAGTTGCTTACCAAGATGACGGTGAATATTCCGCGTTACAGTTTTTACTTAAATCTGCTTGAAAATCTATTGAAAGGCCTGAAAATGGTTGTCTGACAATGATCAACAACCAATTTGACAGAGCTTGAAGACCTTCGAAAATAATAATGGGCAAATGTTACACAATCCAGGTGTGGAAAGCTCCCATTAAGATTTACTCAGAATGACTCACAGCTGCAATCACTGCCAAAGGTGCTTCTACAAAGTACTGACTCAGTGGTGTGAATACTTATGTACAGTAAATTAGATATTTCTGTATTTCATTTTCAAAAGATTTCCTAAAAACAATTTTTCAGTTTGTCATTATGGGGTATTGTGTAGACGGGTGAGAATTTTCTTTATTTTGAATTCAGAGTGTAACACAACAAAATGTGGAATAAGTCAAGGGGTATAAACACTTTCTGAAGGCACTATAAATACAGTGGTGCAAAAAAGTATTTAGTCAGCCACCAATTGTGCAAGTTCTCCCACTTAAAAAGATGAGAGAGGCCTGTAATTTTCATCATAGGTACACTTCAACTATGACAGACAAAATGAGAAAAAAAATCCAGAAAATCACATTGTAGGATTTTTAATGAATTTATTTGCAAATTATGGTGGAAAATAAGTATTTGGTCACCTACAAACAAGCAAGATTTCTGGCTCTCACAGACCTGTAACTTCTTCTTTAAGAAGCTCCTCTGTCCTCCACTCATTACCTGTATTAATGGCACCTGTTTGAACTTGTTATCAGTATAAAAGACACCTGTCCACAACCTCAAACAGTCACACTCCAAACTCCACTATGGCCAAGACCAAAAAGCTGTCAAAGGACACCAGAAACAAAATTGTAGACCTGCACCAGGCTGGGAAGACTGAATCTGCAATAGGTAAGCAGCTTGGTTTGAAGCTGTGGGAGCAATTATTAGGAAATGTAAGACATACAAGACCACTGATAATCTCCCTCGATCTGGTGCTCCACGCAAGATCTCACCCCGTGGGGTCAAAATGATCACAAGAACAGTGAGCAAAAATCCCAACCTAGTGAAGGACCTGCAGAGAGCTGGGACCAAAGTAACAAAGCCTGCCATCAGTAACACATTACGCCGCCAGGGACTCAAATCCTGCAGTGCCAACTTTTTGGTAAAAACTCAACTCGTCGTGGAAGACAAATAATGCGGAGTTGCATCCAAAGAACACCATACCTACTGTGAAGCATGGGGGTGGAAACATCATGCTTTGGGGCTGTTTTTCTGCAAAGGGACCAGGACGACTGATCCGTGTAAAGGAAAGAATGAATGGGGCCATGTATCGTGAGATTTTGAGTTGAAAACCTCCTTCCATTAGCAAGGGCATTGAAGATGAAACGTGGCTGGGTCTTTCAGCATGACAATGATCCCAAACACACCTTCTGGGCAACGAAGGAGTGGCTTCGTAAGAAGCATTTCAAGGTCCTGGAGTGGCCTAGCCAGTCTCCAGATCTCAACCCATGGAAAATCTTTGGAGGGAGTTGAAAGTCCATGTTGCCCAGCAACAGCCCCAAAACATCACTGCTCTTGCATGGAGGAATGGGCCAAAATACCAGCAACAGTGTGTGAAAACCTTGTGAAGACTTACAGAAAACGTTTGACCTCTTGTCATTGCCAACAAAGGGTATATAACAAAGTATTGAGATAAACTTTTGTTATTGACCAAATACTTATTTTCCACCATAATTTGCAAATAAATTCATTAAAAATCCTACAATGTGATTTTCTGGATTTTTTTTCTAATTTTGTCTGTCATAGTTGAAGTGTACCTATGATGAAAATTACAGGCCTCTCTCATCTTTTTAAGTGGGAGAACTTGCACAATTGGTGGCTGACTAAATACTTTTTTGCCCCACTGTATCTCTCAATGTATTAACTGTAAACATTAACTCTGTAACCCATTACAGTTATACCACTAGGGCAGAAGCTCAGTGGTCAGCTTACCTGCTCCAAAGATGAGATCAACAACAATCTCCGCAGCACGTACAGTGACGCGATCAGAGAGCAAGATCTGGAGAACTGCAAAGCCTTGATTGTTCCACCAGTACCAACCACCAGTACCAACCACAGAGTTCAACGAGATGCCCAGTTGGAAGGAGGTATAAGAGGTTGTCAAGAGGGCAAGAGCTAGCTCAGCCCCTGGACTGAGTGGTGTGCCCTACAAGTTCTACAAACACTGCCCATAGCCACTACACCAGCTCTAGAGAATCCTGAAGGCCTTCTGGAGAAGGGGCAAAGTCACTCAACTGTGGAGATGTGCAGACAGAGTATGGATTCCTAAGGAGGAGAACTCAAAGAACATAAACCAGTTCAGAACCATCTCACTGCTGTGTTGAAGGAAATATATTCTTCAGAATTGTGTCCAGGCATCTGACAGACTACTTCCTGAAAAACTCCTACATCGACCCATCAGTCCAGAAAGGAGGGATTCCGAAGGTGTCAGGGTGCCTGGAGCACACAAGCATGGTCACGCAGCTAATCAGAGAATCCCGGGAGAACAGAGGAGCTGTACTCTGGCTGAACCTCACAAACGCTTATAGCTCCATACCCCACAAGCTGTTTGAAGTGGCTCTAGTTCGGCACCACATCCCAGGCTGGACTACTACAACAGTTTCAGTTTGAGAGTCACCTCTGAGTCCACAGCATCAGAATGGCACAGGCTTGAGAAAGGAATCATCACTGGCTGCACCATTTCAGTGATCCTGTTTGCCCTTGCCATGATCATGCTGGTGACGTCAGCAGAGGTGGAATGTAGAGACCCGCTGACCAAGTCTGCCACGCGACAACCTCCTATCAGAGCCTTCATGGACGACCGGTCTGTGACAAGAACATCTGTCCCCTGTAGTAGGTTGAATCTGAAGGGGTTGCAGAAGCATGCCACCTGGGCACGGATGATCTTTAAGCCAGCAAATCTAGATCCCTGGTGGTGGAGAGGGAAGACAGTGGA
Organism: Oncorhynchus tshawytscha; assembly: GCF_018296145.1. NCBI lineage: Eukaryota > Metazoa > Chordata > Actinopteri > Salmoniformes > Salmonidae > Oncorhynchus > Oncorhynchus tshawytscha. The sequence goes on from NC_056461.1 coordinate 20,040,202, forward strand.
CAGGTTCCGCTTTGCCATTCAAAACACACATATCTCATCCGTCACAGAGAATCCAGTGAAGCGTCTTGGTAAGATGTTTGACAGCAGCCTGAGGAATACAGCATCCATCAAGATAGCCAACCAGGAGCTGGAAGCGTGATTGTACCAACATGGTGTCACGGCCGTCGAACGAAGTAGTCTAAAGTGCAGCGTGGTGAGCGTACATTTTCCTTTTATTTAAAATGTCACCAACTGAAGACACAACCGTGAAGCTTACAGGGCTATAGTGCCACTAACAAAAGTCAACTACCCACAAATGCAACAGGGAAAGAAGTCTGCAGAGACAACGATAGACAGCTGTCCCTGATTGAGAACCATACCCGGCCAAAACATAGAAGCACAAAAACCTAGAAGACAAAAAACATAGAAAACAAAACATAGAATGCCCACCCAAATCACACCCTGACCAAGCCAAAATAGAGACATATAAAGGCTCTCTCAGGTCAGGGCGTGATTCATGGTGTCCTCCCACGGATCCTCTGGCCCCTGCTGGTCCTGATCTTACAGTCAAGAGGTTCGAGAGGGTCAGCAGCTACCTCCACAAATGGCTGGAATTACCTCAAAGCCTGAGCAACATTGCCCTGTATGATCAGAAGAAAAAAACTGTAGTTACCCATCATCAGTATACCACCCTGCATCCCACTGCTGGCTTACTTCTGAAGCTAAGCAGGGTTGGTCCTGGTCAATCCCTGGAAGGGAGACCAGATGCTGCTGGAATTGGTGATGGAGAGCCAGTAGGAGGCAGTAATTTCTCTGGTCAAAAAATAAATATCCCAATGCTCCATGCCAGTGATTTGAGACATTTCCTTGTGTAGGGTGTGGACTTTCGGATGGGATGTTAAACCGGTGTCCTGACTCTCTGTGGTCACTAAACAGCCCATGGCACTTATTATAAGAGTTGGGGTGTTAATGCTGGTGTCCTGGCTAAATTCCCAATCTTGCCCTCATACCATCCCCAGCTTACAATTGGCTCCCTCTCCCCTGTAACTATTCCCCAGGTTGTTGCTGTAAATGAGAATGTGTTCTCAGTTAAATTACCTGGTAAAATAAGGGTTTAAATAAAATCAGCAGCCTAAATGCCAGCCAAGTGACCCAAAAATCTTCTGTTCTGCTGGGGCAATGTTAATTCACCATCATGTCCTCTGTGCCTGAAGAGAGAAATCCTTGAGCACATCCTCAGCTGCTGCTCAAAAGCCTTAGGTGAGGGTTTCTACTGCTGGTGCCACAACCAGGTGCTCAAAGCCTTAGCGGATACTATCTGCAGTGGAATCAGCTACTGCAAGCGCCTCTGATCAACGAAGCAGGCAATTGTATTTGTCAGAGGTGGGTAAAAGCCAGCTACCAGAACCTCTTCTTTCAACAGCTCCAGACTAGGAAAGCAGCTCAGACGACACTGAGGCCAGACATTGTGCTGCTTTCCGAAAACTCCAAGCAGGTTATCTTACTGGAGCTCACTGTCCCTTTGGAGAACTGCATTGAGGAGGTCAATGACAGAAGGAGGGTGAAGTACGAGGACCTGGTGGAGCAGTGCCACAGGCAGGGGTGGAGAGCAAGGTGTGAGCCTGTTGAAGTGGGCTGCAGAGGGTTCGCAGGTCAATCCCTATACAGGGCCTATAGCCTACTGGGTATCACAGGGGCCAACATGAGGAAGGCTGTCAGGACCACCACAGAGGCATCACTGATCATGTGTCCAAGTGCATCGCAAGATGTATTTTTCAAAAAGAGAACATGACTTTAAATATAGAACATGAGGAAAACTGTAGGAAACGTTACACTGAAGTACTGAAATTCCCACAGAAGCACATTGTTTCTTAACTATTTGAGAATGTTCCAATGTCAAACAGTTGGAGAACATTCCTAGAACATTACCAAAAATGTAAGTAAATATAACTTTGTTTTGAACTTTCAGGAAACATTGTGTAAAAATAATGAAATACCAAGAAAATAACGTTTTTTGTCAAGTTCCTTAAATGTGCTGAGAATGTTCCAAAGCCAAGGAACTATCCTGCCCCATTACCAGAAAGTTGTGGGAAGGTTGTATGCAATATAACCATAAGACAACCATGCTCTCACCAAGCTCTAAGAAACATGAGGTTCTCAGAACATTATGTACTAGCTAGGATGCTAGTAAACTTGTCATTTTCAGTATTTATGAGGAACTAAAATGTTGAGATCTCCCTCTATCTACTAATGAAAAGCACTCAAGGAAAGATGGATCAACAGTCTCAATTACTGTACCATAGAGTGGATCAGGAATGTCAAACTAATTTTGCCCCGAGGGCTGCACTGTATGATTGTAGGTACATTATTATTTCTACACAGTTTCCATTTGATTGGACCCCCACTGGCCTGCTGGCCATATGTTTGATACCCCTGGAATAGATGAATGATGTGCATTGCACCCTCAACCACACGTTGGATGCAGTATGCTTGAACCCCCTTGTTTGAACAGTACCACTATTCCAACCACAGGTCCAAGTTGAATCATTATGGTGTGGTGCGATGCGATAACACGTGTTGGTGGTGTAGGTTTTTGTAGACATGATTTGTTCACTAGGCATGTGTGTTTTCAGGTCTGTTTGGCCAGAGGATAAGGTGCCAGAGTGAAAATCAAGCCAAACTGTTTGTCTTCTGTTGATAAAGATTTCAGATGTGTGTGTGTGCGTGTGTGTTGTGTCATCTCATCCTACTAGGGTAGGCCTTGCTGTACCACTGTGCTCTTCACGTTTGTATTAAAATGATAGAGCTCAGTCTTTTGATGTCCTCCCTGCTTGGACATGAATATGCATGCATTTATTATCTTCCATTGCTGTGCACTCATTAAGATATCCAAGCTGTGCCTTAACACAGGTCTAGCCTGTAGAAAGATTAAAACATCAGGAAGTATTCATAGTTGCTTACAGTGCACAATTTCACCTCATGACCCTCTATAACCCCAGTTTATAGTTGGAAATTAAAATGTGATTTTGATTGACCCTCTTTCGTAAGAGAAAGGTCACATAGGTTGAGCCATGAAGGGCAGCACAACCCTTCCATTTCCCAACAACAATTGGCCAGAGACTGCTTACTCTCCTCTAATAAAATGCTAATGATTTTGCAATGTGTTCATTAATATTTTGCATGTGTGATCGGTGATTGGCTGCTTTTTTTCATGGTGAAATCTCTGAACAGGTTCCTTCCACTCCAGCAACTGGGTTAGGAATGACTCTTATATCTTCAAATCAAATCAAATCAAATTTTATTTGTCACATACACATGGTTAGCAGATGTTAATGCGAGTGTAGCGAAATGCTTGTGCTTCTAGTTCCGACAATGCAGTAATAACGAACAAGTAATCTAACTAACAATTCCAAAAAAAAAACACAAAAAAAAACTACTGTCTTATACACAGTGTAAGGGGATAAAGAATATGTACATAAGGATATATGAATGAGTGATGGTACAGAGCAGCATAGGCAAGATACAGTAGATGATATCGAGTACAGTATATACATATGAGATGAGTATGTAAACCAAGTGGCATAGTTAAAGTGGCTAGTGATACATGTATTACATAAGGATGCAGTCGATGATATAGAGTACAGTATCTACGTATGCATATGAAATGAATAATGTAGGGTAAGTAACATTATATAAGGTAGCATTGTTTAAAGTGGCTAGTGATATATTTACATCATTTCCCATCAATTCCCATGATTAAAGTGGCTGGGGTAGAGTCAGTGTCATTGACAGTGTGTTGGCAGTAGCCACTCAATGTTAGTGGTGGCTGTTTAACAGTCTGATGGCCTTGAGATAGAAGCTGTTTTTCAGTCTCTCGGTCCCAGCTTTGATGCACCTGTACTGACCTCGCCTTCTGGATGACAGCGGGGTGAACAGGCAGTGGCTCGGGTGGTTGATGTCCTTGATGATCTTTATGGCCTTCCTGTAGCATCGGGTGGTGTAGGTGTCCTGGAGGGCAGGTAGTTTGCCCCCGGTGATGCGTTGTGCAGACCTCACTACCCTCTGGAGAGCCTTACGGTTGAGGGCGGTGCAGTTGCCATACCAGGCGGTGATACAGCCCGCCAGGATGCTCTCGATTGTGCATCTGTAGAAGTTTGTGAGTGCTTTTGGTGACAAGCTGAATTTCTTCAGCCTCCTGAGGTTGAAGAGGCGCTGCTGCGCCTTCCTCACGATGCTGTCTGTGTGAGTGGACCAATTCAGTTTGTCTGTGATGTGTATGCCGAGGAACTTAAAACTTGCTACCCTCTCCACTACTGTTCCATCGATGTGGATGGGGGGGTGTTCCCTCTGCTGTTTCCTGAAGTCCACAATCATCTCCTTAGTTTTGTTGACGTTGAGTGTGAGGTTATTTTCCTGACACCACACTCCGAGGGCCCTCACCTCCTCCCTGTAGGCCGTCTCGTCGTTATTGGTAATCAAGCCTACCACTGTTGTGTCGTCCACAAACTTGATGAATGAGTTGGAGGCGTGCATGGCCACGCAGTCGTGGGTGAACAGGGAGTACAGGAGAGGGCTCAGAACGCACCCTTGTGGGGCCCCAGTGTTGAGGATCAGCGGGGAGGAGATGTTGTTGCCTACCCTCACCACCTGGGGCGGCCCGTCAGGAAGTCCAGTACCCAGTTGCACAGGGCGGGGTCGAGACCCAGGGTCTCGAGCTTGATGACGAGCTTGGAGGGTACTATGGTGTTGAATGCCGAGCTGTAGTCGATGAACAGCATTCTCACATAGGTATTCCTCTTGTCCAGATGGGTTAGGGCAGTGTGCAGTGTGGTTGAGATTGCATCGTCTGTGGACCTATTTGGGCGGTAAGCAAATTGGAGTGGGTCAAGGGTGTCAGGTAGGGTGGAGGTGATGTGGTCCTTGACTAGTCTCTGAAAGCACTTCATGATGACGGATGTCGTTTAGCTCAGTTACCTTAGCTTTCTTGGGAACAGGAACAATGGTGGCCCTCTTGAAGCATGTGGGAACAGCAGACTGGTATAGGGATTGATTGAATATGTCCGTAAACACACCGGCCAGCTGGTCTGCGCATGCTCTGAGGGCGCGGCTGGGGATGCCGTCTGGGCCTGCAGCCTTGCGAGGGTTAACACGTCTAAATGTCTTACTCACTTCGGCTGCAGTGAAGGAGAGACCGCATGTTTTCGTTGCAGGCCGTGTCAGTGGCACTGTATTGTCCTCAAAGCGGGCAAAAAGTTATTTAGTCTGCCTGGGAGCAAGACATCCTGGTCCGTGACTGGGCTGGGTTTCTTCCTGTAGTCCGTGATTGACTGTAGACCCTGCCACATGCCTCTTGTGTCTGAGCCGTTGAATTGAGATTCTACTTTGTCTCTGTACTGGCGCTTAGCTTGTTTGATAGCCTTGCGGAGGGAATAGCTGCACTGTTTGTATTCAGTCATGTCACCAGACACCTTGCCCTGATTAAAAGCAGTGGTTCGCGCCTTCAGTTCCACACAAATGCTGCCATCAATCCACGGTTTCTGGTTAGGGAATGTTTTAATCGTTGCTATGGGAACGACATCTTCAACGCACGTTCTAATGAACTCGCACACCGAATCAGCGTATTCGTCAATGTTGTTGTCTGACGCAATACGAAACATCTCCCAGTCCACGTGATGGAAGCAGTCTTGGAGTGTGGAGTCAGCTTGGTCGGACCAGTGTTGGACAGACCTCAGCGTGGGAGCTTCTTGTTTTAGTTTCTGTCTGTAGGCAGGGATCAACAAAATGGAGTCGTGGTCAGCTTTTCCGAAAGGGGGGCGGGGCAGGGCCTTATATGCGTTGCGGAAGTTAGAGTAACAATGATCCAGGGTCTTTCCACCCCTGGTTGCGCAATCGATATGCTGATAAAATTTAGGGAGTCTTGTTTTCAGATTAGCCTTGTTAAAATCCCCAGCTACAATGAATGCAGCCTCCGGATAAATCGTTTCCAGTTTGCAGAGAGTTAAATAAAGTTTGTTCAGAGCCATCGATGTGTCTGCTTGGGGGGGGATATATACGGCTGTGATTATAATCGAAGAGAATTCTCTTGGTAGATAATGCGGTCTACATTTGATTGTGAGGAATTCTAAATCAGGTGAACAGAAGGATTTGAGTTCCTGTATGTTTCTTTCATCACACCATGTCACGTTGGCCATAAGGCATACGCCCCCGCCCCTCTTCTTACCAGAAAGATGTTCGTTTCTGTCGGCGCGATGCGTGGAGAAACCCGCTGGCTGCACCGCTTCGGATTGCGTCTCTCCAGTTAGCCATGTTTCCGTGAAGCAGAGAACGTTACAGTCTCTGATGTCCCTCTGGAATGCTACCCTTGCTCGGATTTCATCAACCTTGTTGTCAAGAGACTGGACATTGGCAAGAAGAATGCTAGGGAGTGGTGCACGGTGTGCCCGTCTCCGGAGTCTGACCAGAAGACCGCTTCGTTTCCCTCTTTTTCTGAGTCGTTTTTTGGGGTCGCTGCATGTAATCCACTCCGTTACACTGGTTGTAAGGCAGAACACAGGATCCACATCGCGAAAAACATATTCTTGGTCGTACTGATGGTGAGTTGACGCTGATCTTATATTCAGTAGTTCTTCTCGGCTGTATGTAATGAAACCTAAGATGACCTGGGGTACTAGTGTAAGAAATGACACGTAAAAAAACAAAAAACTGCATAGTTTCCTAGGAACGCGAAGCGAGGCGGCCATCTCTGTCGGCGCCGGAGTGTAGTGACTGGGTGTGTTGATACACCATCCAAAGTGTAATTAATAACTTCACCATGCTCACAGGGATATTCAACGTCAGCTTATTTTTTTTACCCATCTATCAAAAGGTGCCCTTCTTTGCTAGGCATTTCTTTTGGCCTTTTCTACTATAAAGCCCATAGACACATATTGAATAACATTCATCAATGTCAAAAAAATGAATCATAAGAAACAAGATTTTGAAGTGTCTGTCCTAAATGTAGGCGATATAAAAAAAACTCTGGAAATATTTAGTATATTTTTTTGCACTTATTTAACCTCTTTTTTTGGCGTAGGCACGAAACTATCATCATACTTCAATTCATTTTTTAAAACCGTTACTTTTAGACGAGTCCTGTGACACTTGTGTGGGTTGTAGAGCAAATCGGTGAACACCATCATGTGAAAGTCTCCCCTTTCCACAGAGTGATCATAATGTTTTTTTTAGGTGAAACCGTTCAGACGCTACAGATGATTACATGAGAAGCTGACGTATGGAATTGTTTTAAGATGGTCATACTATGGATCATTAAGCTATTTGATTTAGAATTTTAGGACCCCTTTAGGTATAAACATTGTACATTGTAGAATAATAGTGAAGACATCAAAACATCAAAATAGCACATATGGAATCATGTAGTAACCAAAAAGTGTTAAATAAATAAAAATATATTTTATATTTGAGATTCTTTAAAGTAGCCACCTTTTGCCTTGACGACAGCTTTACACACTCTTGTCATTCTCTCAACCAGCTTCATGAGGAATGCTTTTCCAACAGTCTTGAAGGAGTTCCCACATATGCGGAGGACATGTTGGCTGCTTTTCTTCACTCTATGGTCCAACTCATCCCAAACCATCTCAATTGGGTTGAGGTCGGGTGGTTATGGAGGCCACGTCATCTGATGCAGCACTCCATCACTCTGCTTGGTCAAATAGACCTTACACAGTCTGGAAGTGTGTTTTGGGTCATTGTCCTGTTGGGAAAAAAAATGATAGTCCCACTTAGCATAAACCAGATGTGATGGCGTATCGCTGCAGAATGCTGTGGTAGCCATGCTGGTTAAGAGTGTCTTGAATTCTAAATAAATCACAGACCGTGTCACCAGAAAAGCACCCCCACATCATCACACCTCCTCCATGCTTCACGTGGGAACCACACATGCAGAGATCAGTCGTTCACCTACTCTGCATCTCACAAAGACACGGCAGTTGGAACCAAAAATCTCAAAAATGTCTATTGCCCAAGCGAGTCTCTTCTTACTATTGGTGTCCTTTAGCAGTGGTTCCTTTGTAGCAATTTGACCATGAAGGCCTGATTCACGTAGTCGCATCTGAACAGTTGACCTTGAGATGTGTCTGTTACTTTTATTTGGGCTGCAATCTGAGGTGCAGTTAACTCTAATGAACTTATCCTCTGCAGCGGTAACTCTGGGTCTTCCTTTCCTGTGAAGGTACTCATGAGAGCCAGTTTCATCATAGCGCTTGATGGTTTTTGCGACTGCACTTTTTCCGGATTGACTGACCTTCATGTCTTAAAGTAATGATGAACTGTCGTTTCTCTTTGCTTATTTGAGCTGTTTTTGCCATAATATGGACTTAGCCCTATTTGGTAAAATACCATCTTCTATATACCTCCCCTATCTTGTCACAACACAACTGATTGGCTCAAACGCATTAAGAAGGAAAGAAATTCCACAAATTACCTTTTAACAAGGCACACCTGTTAATTGAAATGCATTCCAGGTGACTAACTCATGAAGCTGTTTGAGAGAATGCCAAGAGTGTGCAAAGCTGTAATCAAAGCGAAGGGTGGCTACTCATAAGAATCTAAAATATTTTTTGATTTGTTGAAGTGCAACACTGGCGGATGTGGTGAATTGAGATGCATCCAATGCAAAAACAACTGATATTGGTGGGATTTATTCTATTATGTAACCGGTGCGTCAATCGACTCTGGGGGTTAAACATTATTATGCAACTTATTAGGAAAGGAAAGGGGAATACCTAGTCAGTTGTACAACTAAATGCCTTCAACTGAAATGTGTCTTCCGCATTTAAACCAACCCATTTGAATCAGAGGGGTGACTTGTTGAGCACATTTTTACTCCTGAACTTATTTAGGCTTGCCATACCAAAGGGGTTGAATATTTATTCACTCAAGACTTTTCAGCTTTTCATTTTTAATTAATTTGTAAAAATGTCTACAGACATAATTTCAGCCTCCCGAGTGTCGTAGCGGTCTAAGGCACTGCATCGCTGTGCTTGAAGTGTCACTACAGCACCGGGTTTGATCCCAGTCTGTATCACAACTGGCTATGACCGAGAGTCCATAGGTCGGCGCACAATTGTACCATCATAATCAGGTTAGGGGATGGTTTGGCTGGGGGGGCTTTACTTGGCTCATCGTGCTCGAGTGACTACTTGTGGCGGGCCTGCAGGCTGACTTCGATCATCAGTTGAACAGTGTTTCCACTGACACATTGGTGCAGCTGGCTTCCGGGTTAAGTGGGCAGATGTTAAGAAGCTGGGTTAAGCGGGCAGGATGCATGACTTGACCTTCACCTCTCCCAATGAGACAAGATTGTAATTGGATCTCAATTGGATATCATGAAATTGGTGAGAAAAATGGGTAAAAAAAAAATTCAAACACAATTCCACTTTGACATTATGGGGTATTGTGTGTAGGCCAGTCACACAAAATATCCATTTAATCATTTTTTATTCAGGCTGTAACACAACAAAATGTGGAAAATGTAATGGGGTATGAATATTTTCTGAAGGCACTGACTGTACAAAACATTAGGAAAACCTACTCATTCCATGACTTACTGACCAGCTGAATCCAGGTGAAGGCTATGATCCCTTATTGATGTCGCATGTTAAGTGCATTTCAATCAGTGTAGATGAAGGGGAGGAGACAGGTTAAAGAAGGATTTTTAAGCCTTGAGATAATTGACACGGATTGCATATGTGTGCCATTCAGTGGGTGAATGGGCAAGACAAAATATTTAAGTGCCTTTGAATGGGGAAAGGTAGTAGGTGCCAGGCGCACTGGTTTGAGTGTGTCAAGAACTGCAACGCTGCTGGGGGTTTCATGATCAATGGTTTCCCATGTGTACCAAGAATAGTCCATCACCAAAAGGACATCCAGCCAACTTGACACAACTGTATTGGAGTCAACATGGGCAAGCATCACTGTGGAACGCTTTCGACACCTTGTAGTCCATGCCCCGAAAAATGTAGGCTGTTCACTCAGTGTGTATGACAACAGGATTCAACACATACGGACCTTGAAGTTGTGGTAGAAAAAGACTGCCTAGATAAAGTTGACTCATACTTTACCTTGTTACTGTATCATTCCAAGTGCTCTCAGCTGTAAAGCTACTCAGCTGTTCTAGGTGCTCAGCTGTTCATGTTTAAATTGAAAGGGATTGTGCTGGATTTCAGGATGGGCTGTATAGTGGGGCAGGAGGACAGTGGGCTAGCTAGGGCATTCCTTGTGATGATGTTTGATGGACAGTATATTGGATTTCAGCAACCGTACCCTGAAAAGTGGGGTCATCTCTTCTAGACTTCCACTGAATCCACTGAATAACCATGGTCACTGTGCATGAGAGTGGTGTCAGCTTTTATTTTATCCACCACCATTATTCAACATTTAAACACATTTTTGGGGAGAAACCATAGTAATGCTGCTACTTTGAATAGACACACATTTGCTCTGTGATTTTTTTTTGGCACTATGCTAACAGCTATATTTGAAATCTCATTCTCTAGGTGTCCACTGCCAGGAGATGTCAGAAGACACCAAGAACCAAGCTCCCTTCCCTGTCTACCCCTCAGTAGGCTACCAGATCCTTAATGCAGACCACCTACTGCTGAGAGAGAATAGCCAAGAGCTGCTGGGGAACTCCGGCCTGCAGGCCCAGAGGCAGGCCTTTCTCATCACCAACCCCGGGGCGGGCCTCCTGCGGCCAGCCGTCAACGCCACGTATGGCCCCCTGTCTGTGGAGAGGCTTATCGGCCGAGAGCTGCTCCTCAGCGGCCGTAGGATCCTTCCTGTCGTCCTGGCCCGCCAGGTCCGCTCCTCCACGCCCATTGTCAGAATCCTCTTCCACATGCCCGATTTGGCCAGTGGAGGTGATGCTGGGATGAAGGCAGGGGAAAAAGAGGACAGGGGTAGTAGTGGGAGGAAGGGAGCGGCGGAGGAGGGGGCGCATTGTGTGACGGCGTATGCCTTCTGGGAGACACGGGAGGTGCGGGGGGCATGCCTGCTGTCCCCAGGGGGATTCTGTGTGGCCCAGTTGAAACCTGAGCCAGCCTGGTTCAGCCCCAGGGAAAGACTGGGAGAGGTGCAGGGGAATCCCGTAGAGATCTACTTCCAAAGCCGACGGGACCGGACGGGCCAGTGTGTGCCCCAGGACAGCCTGCAGCGTGTGGGGGTGGGGAGGGGCGGCCCAGTGGGGTCTGGTATACCATTGAGGAGGGTAGGGAGTGTCAACCTCCTAAAGGCCTCACCTGGGAACCCTACATTTCTGCGTCTGAGACTAGGGGGAGCCTTGGTAGTCCAGACCTCCTCCAAACCACTGAGAACCACTGACTTGGCCACTTTCTATGTGTTCCTGTCCAATGTGTCTGCTGTGGAGAGCTTCACTCTTAGGTAAGAACACTGCTTGGATATAATGTTTGTCTGTGCGTCTCTCTCATTGCATAGCTAGAATATCCAGATCACAATCAGATAGTCTGATAAATTAGCTATGAATGTTGTACGTACTACGTACATAATGTTGTTGATATGACTTCACTGTCTATATATTGTATTGTACTGCTTTGTGTGCAGAACATATTCTGTATATACTGATGCACTCTCAAACACTGATGACTATTGAGGATCAATTCTACATCCTATTTGTTTAATGTGGGTTTACTAATACTACTAATATACATTTAATGTGTTACTGCGTCCCCTCTGTTACTATGATGCATGCTACCATGATGTGCTGACCCTTGGCTCAGAACATAAATCCATATGTAACATTAAATGTTTAAATATTATTTTTTTATTGGATTATGAAAACATATAAAGAACACAACAAATGTTAACCTTTCATGTTAAGTGGATTTTATGAGTACAAAAATACACTATATATACACACAAGTATATGGACACACCTTCAAATTAGTGGATTGGGCTATTTCAGCCACACCCGTTGCTGACAGGTGTATAAAATCGAGCACACAGCCATGAAGAGCTCAGTGACTTTCAATGTGGCACCGTCATAGGGTGCCACCTTTCCAACAAGTCAGTTTGTCAAAGTTCTGCCCTGCTAGAGCTTCCCCAGTCAACTGTAAGTACTGTTATTTTGAAGTGGAAATGTCTAGGAGCAACAACAACTCAGCCGCAAAGAGGCCACACAAGCTCACAGATCGGGACCACCGAGTACTAAAGCGCGTAGCGCGTAAAAATCATCTGTCCTCGGTTGCAACACTCACTACCAAGTTACTTCCAGAGGCAAGTAACTGTTCGTCAGAGCTTCATGAAATGGGTTTCCATGGCTGAGCAGCCGCACACAAGCCTAAGATTACCATGCGCAATGCCAAGCGGTGGCTGGAGTGGTGTAAAGCTCCTCGCCGTTGGTCTCTGGGGCAGTGGAAACGTGTTCTCGGTAGAGATTAATCACGCTACACCATCTGGCAGTCCGACGGACGAATCTGGGTTTGGCGGATGCCGGGGGAATGCTACCTACCCCAATGCATAGTGCCAACTGTAAAGTTTGGTGGAGGAGGAATAATGGTATGGGGCTGTCTTTCATGGCTTGGGCTACAGTAGGCTTCTTAGTTTCACTGAAGGGAAATCTTAACTCTACAGCATACATTGACATTGACATTGACATAGATGATTCTGTGGCAACAGTTTGAGGACAACCCTTTCCTGTTTCTGCATGACAATGCTCCCTTGCACAAAGCGATATTCAATCAGAAATGGTTTGTAATGATCGGTGTGGAAGAACTTGACTGGCCTGCACAGAGCCCTGATGTCAACCCCATCGAACACCTTTGGAATGAATTGAAATGCAAACTGCGAGCCAGGCGTAATCGCCTAACATCAGTGCCCAACCTCACTAATGCTCTTGTGGCTGAATGGAAGCAAGTCCCTGCAGCAATGTTCCAACATCTAGTGGAAAGTATTCCCAGAATAGTGGAGGTTGTTATAGAAGCTTAGGGGGACCAACTCCATATTAATGACCATGATTTTGGAATGAGAGGTTTGACTATCAGGTGTCCACATACTTTTGGTCTTGTAGTGTATGTTGGAGGAAGTTAGCAAAATAAAATAAATAATTGGTGTCATTTTAGGCCTTGTGCGAAAAGTTTATCACCATGATGTATGGGAGAGGCACTTCATGAAGGATAAGTTCCATGCATTTAAATGGTAACTTAAGGCCACTTGATTGGCGCCAGGGCGTGTCTCCAAGGCCATGCTGTGGGATGGTTGAATGCTGTTGTGGCTGGGAGTCGTCTTGCAGTTCCGCTCCCTACACAGATTACAGACTTGTCGTATGCTAGTCCCCGTCTACTTCACTCCAGACTGAAAGAAGATCACAAGTCGCTCTTCCATAGATGGGGAAAATAATTGGGAAATTATTCGGCAGCCTTCATATCTTAACATCCCATTAATGTTTGAACGGGGATTTCTGAATATTTTAGTTCATAAATAATGCATCAATTTAATGGAGCAAGAAAACAAATAACTAACAGCTGCCTGACTCCTTTGGGCCGAAATGAACTTATTACGCAGGCAGCTCTATCGCGCCAAAACACACAATTCAATCTGTTTTGCAACAGCTCTACTCACTGCCTCGGATGCACATCACAGAGCAGAATAATATTGCTTTTATTGGAATGTTTTAGATGAGTATATTGAAAAACAGCAGAACATGCTCTATCTTCTGATACAGTAATATCCCAAAGCGTACCCTGACCTTGTGTTAATCCACAGTTCATATCCTATTATATGACTAAAAGGCACAGGGAGGGATATTCAGTACAGATAACAAAAGATGAAACCTCCACTAGATTAGTTATTGTCGAAATGGGACCTGTGACTGGCTGCCAAAAATGTTACAAGTTTAATCATCTCTGAACCTGAAACTGACCTGGATTTGTTGCATTGCGTCGGTGGGGATCGAGGAGAGTTGCGTGAGAGATGCCTACCCTCTCTGGTCACAATATTTATTTGAGAGATCAATCTGTTTGCCACCTGAACTTCCCAAATCCATTGACCCACTGCAGATGCTGTTGGCCTCTGTGCTTGAGTCCCATTGCTCTTCATAGCCCCATACTGGGATTTAGAGAGGGGAGACGAGTGAAGGGACTGAGCCGAGTGTTTTAAGGCCATGTGGAACCAGGTCTGAATTGGCTTGGCTCAGAGATGAGTGATTCTTCCTTGGGGAAATCCCTGCTCCACTTCACTCCTCCAGGCCCAAGATTGAGTCCAAACCCCAAGGGTTATGGCAGATAATCCCTGTTCTGATTGAAAACGATTCGAGAGGTCAACCCTTTGGGTGGAGATGATCTGACCACCGTTCCATTACTGCCTCCTGGACTTGTGTTTGTGTGCGGTCGTAAATGTGTGAGGTGTGTGTGCAATTGTGTTTGTTGGTAGTTCCAGTCCCACAGTCATTGGAACAAGGCTCTCAATTACAGTAAGCGTATTTGCTGCTCTACCTCATAGCCAGTACTCAGAGACCATCAGGAAAAAGTAGCAACTGTCATATTTGAGTAAAAGTAAATATACCTTAATAGAAATTGACTCAAGTAAAGGTCACCCAGTAAAATTCTAAAAGTAAAATTCTACTTTAGTAAAAGTCTAAAAGTATTTGGTTTAAAATATACTTACGTATCAAAAGTAAAAGTATAAATAATTTCAAATTCCTTATATTAAGCAAAACAGATGGCACAATGTTCTTGTTTTTTAAATTACGGAAAGCCACGGGCACACTCCAACATTCAGATTGGAAATTTTCCAAACTAAGCATGTGTGTTTAGTAAGTCCTTCAGATCAGAGGCAGTAGGGATGACCAGGGATGTTTGGTTGAATTTGACTATTTTCATGTCCTGCTAAGCATTTCAAATGTAACACGTACTTTTGGGTGTCAAGGAAAATGTATGGAGTAAAAAATACAATATTTGATATAAATAGTAAAGTACAGATACCTCAAACTACTTAGGTAAAAATACTTTTAAGTACTACTTAAGTACTTTACACCACTGGAGACCATCCATTCCCAGTCTGTCCAAAGTGGCTATCCCTTTTGCTCTTTCCCTCTATGAAAAAGCCCACAGTACAATATCAGCATATACCGAGATCATACGCTACAATGTATATTAAACTTGAACTTATTTGATATTCTCTACAAAGCCTTATAGAGTTACTCGTGGAATTAATTTCAATATTTTTGGTGACCGAATTGGATTCTTCTCATATCAGTTTCTTTATAAACACTGTGTATTTCATTTGAAAGAAGAAGAAAAAAATTATACCAAGCTTACATTTACCAAGCTCACTCCTCTAGCCTAAACCCTTAAGACTGTTAGAATCATCAAAATCAAAAAATCTGAAATTAAAATGTCAGAAGCTAATATAAGGGTAGAGAGTCTTAGCGAGTGTTTACATTAGATATGAAGTGAACTCGGAATACCAAATCCAGACACCTACTGTAATCTATGAAAATGAGCCCACTCTGTTTGTCCTCCTGCTGCATGGTTGGCTGGGAAAATTAGCTCGCTGGAAATGACGGTTGCATGGCAGTTCATTTTACACAAGTAATTTACTTTGCCCTGTAGAATTGTGGGTAACCTAAGGACATTTCAGGCAGCCTTATTTTTTTATCTGCAACATTTTTTGATTGCTTAGTCCAAAGGAATTAATACTTTGTCAAATTCAAGCCATGGGATGCTAACATTGTGTATTTTGAAAAGTGCTATTTTAGTGATGAGTTTGTGCTGTGCTTTAAGGGAGGTACAGGAAGTCTCCGGCAGCAGTCTATTTAGCTGATAGCGTGTTGGCTGTTCCACACTAAATAGATTGTAAACGTGGGATATGTGAAGGTAGTAGATGAAGAGTGGAGCTGTAAAACATCACAAATGAGATGATGATGAGTTGACTTTGAGGAAGTCACACAGACAGCTCTATCAAGTCTCCCTTAATTCCCCCCCCTTTTCTACGTGATCTCAGGCAAAGGATTTATTTAATCAACCTCCTCATTGACTCTTGTTTCCTTTACCATCCTGATCTCATACTTAGACTGTTTACTGATCCAGCCAGGCTTAAAATAGACTGTTGTCATCTGGCTTTGCCCCTGTTGGTCTGAATTCCTCCTGGTTCCTTGTACTGGCCAACTAGATTGAGCTATATGTGTAAAACAAAATGTCCTAATTTATCTTAATGGAAAAATCCACTCAAACTATCTTTTAGTATTTTTTTCATTAGTCCACTGTAAATATATTCCACAAAATGTTTGCATGTCAGCAGTCAAGTTCAGCAGATGTAGGACTTTCAAGCAGGCTGTGTTTTTGCCGTTTTTGACTGAATTTCTCTTTTAACAGGAGTAATGATATGTTTGGTTGGTATATTGTTTGGCTGTGATGCTGGTCTTGCCTCAACAAACCTAGCTGAGAGTTGATTGGTCTGGCTCCTGACCCATGCCTCGGCCCTGCCTGGGTTAGTATTGATCAGAATATCAGCTGTCACAGAGCACCAGTCTTTGTATGTTTGACTGACTGGCGGATCTGGAAGAGTCTGGCTGACTGGCGGATTCATTATCTGAATATGTTCCCCTCTAATACAATTGCTGTAATAGACCTAATGGAGAAGTATTTCTGTCTTTGATCCCGTTTGTGCTGTTTCAAACAGTCAGCTCAGTTTAAAGAACAATGAAATGTTAGTACTTTATAAGACAACACCCTGCTAAGCAATTAGTATTCCAATCGCAAATTCAAATACTTGCCTATGAAAGCAAATCATTTTCTGTCTGACACACACACACACCACTGATGGGCGCTATCTGATATTATGATCCACAGCTGCATCACATGCCAGTCACATTAATGCCACATAAAGGGCATCAGTGATTCCTATCACATGTGTGTTTAAAGGTGACAGGCAAAAGTCTCCACAAAACTATAACATTTAATAATAATGCTCATGTAGGCTTCATTAAATTAGCCTCCACACACCAAAAAATATGACTACATTTTAGCTGTCATTTCTACTTTTTGGTGAATGTCATTTTCTGTCCATAGAATTCAAGGATGACGTAATTTGAGGGCAAAAGGAAAATAACAATTGCTCACTGCAAGGAACTCTAGCTACAGGCTGTCACGCCCTGGTCTAAGTATTTTGTGTTTTTCTTCATGTATTGGGTCAGGCCAGGGTGTGGCATGGGGTTTTTGTATTGTGGTGTGTTTTGTCTTGGGGTTTTGGTGTGTATGTATTGGGATTGTAGGTAGTGGGGTTATCTAGCAAAGTCTATGGCTGTCTGGAGTGGTTCTCAATCAGAGGCAGGTGTTTATTGTTGTCTCTGATTGGGAACCATATTTAGGCAGCCATATTCTTTGAGTTTGTCGTGGGTGATTGTCCCATGTGTCGTTGTTCCTGTTGCAGTGTTAGTTTATACAAGTATAGGCTGTTTCGGTTTTCGTTAAGTTCTTTATTTTGTAGTGTTTGTTATTGATTCGTGTTTTACATTCATTAAACATGGATTGCAATCTACACGCTGCATTTTGGTCCGACTCGCCTTCACACCTAGAAAACCGTTACAGAATCACCCACCACCAACGGACCAAGCAGCGTGTCAACAGGCAGGAGCCGCAGGAGAAGCAACAAAGGCAGCAACAGCGGCGCAATGAGGATTGGACATGGGACGATATATTGGATGGCAAGGGTTGCTACACATGGGAGGAGATCCTGGCGGGAAGGGATCGCCTTCCATGGGAACAGGTGGAGGCACTTAGGAGAGCAGAGGCAGCCGGAGAGAGGAGCCGGCGATACGAGGGAACACGGTTGGCAAGGAAGCCCGGGAGTCAGCCCCAAAAATTTATTGGGGGGGGGGGCTCACAGTGAGTATGGCTACGCCAGGTAGGAGACCTGCGCAAACTCTGTGTGCTTACCGGGGGGCTAGAGAGACCGGGCAGGCACTGTGTTATGCAGTGGTGCGCACGGTGTCCCCAGTGCGGGTGCATAGCCCGGTGCAGTATATTCCAGCTCCGCGTATCGGCCGGGCAAGATTGAGCGTCGAGCCAAATGCCATGAAGCCGGCTCTACGCATCTGGTCCCCAGTGCGTCTCCTTGGGCCGGCTTACATGGCACCAGCCTTGCGCACGGTGTCCCCGGTTCGCCTGCATAGCCCAGTGCGGGCTATTCCACCTTGCCGCACTGGCAGAGCGACCGGGAGTATTCTACCAGGTAATGTTGGGCAGGCTCGGTGCTTAAGAGCTCCAGTGTGCCTGCACGGTTCGGTCTATCCAGTACCACCTCCACACACCAGCCCTCCGGTGGCAGCTCCCCGCACCAGGCTTCCTGTGCGTGTTCTCGGTCCAGTTCCACCAGTGAAAGCACCACGCATCAGGCCTACAGTGCGCCTCGCCTCTCCTGCGCTGCCGGAGTCTCCCGCCTGTTCAGCGCAGCCAGAGCCTTCCTCCTCTACAGCGCTGCTGGAGTCTCCCGCCTGTTCAGCGCAGCCAGAGCTGCCAGCCTGCATGGAGGAGCCAGAGCTGCCAGCCTGCATGGAGCAGCCAGAGCTGCCAGCCTGCATGGAGCAGCCAGAGCTGCCAGCCTGCATGGAGCAGCCAGAGCTGCCAGCCTGCATGGAGCAGCCAGAGCTGCCAGCCTGCATGGAGCAGCCAGAGCTGCCAGTCTGCATGGAGCAGCCAGAGATGTCAGTCTGCATGGAGCAGCCAGAGCTGTCAGTCTGCATGGAGCAGCCAGAGCTGTCAGTCTGTCTGCATGGAGCAGCCAGAGCTGTCAGTCTGCATGGAGCAGCCAGAGCTGTCAGTCTGCATGGAGCAGCCAGTCTGCAAGGAGCTGTCAGTCTGCATGGAGCAGCCAGAGCTGTCAGTCTGCATGGAGCAGCCAGAGATGTCAGTCTGCATGGAGCAGCCAGTCTGCAAGGAGCTGTCAGTCTGCATGGAGCAGCCAGAGCTGTCAGTCTGCACGGAGCCGCCAGTCTGCACAGAGCTGCCAGTCTGCAAGGAGCTGCCAGTCTGCAAGGAGCTGCCAGTCTGCAAGGAGCTGCCAGTCTGCAAGGAGCTGCCAGTCTGCAAGGAGCTGCCAGTCTGCACGGAGCCGCCAGAGCTGCCAGTCTGTAAGAAGCCGCCAGAGCTGCCAGTCATGGAGCAGCCAGAGCCGCCAGTCAGCATGGAGCAGCCAGATCTTTCAGTCTGCCAGTCTGCCAGTCAGCCAGACTCTTCCAGATCCGCCAGACTCTTCCAGATCCGCCAGACTCTTCCAGATCCGCCAGTCAGCCAGACTCTTCCAGCAGCCAGATCCGCCAGTCTGCCAGATCCGCCAGTCAGCCAGACTCTTCCAGATCCGCCAGTCAGCCAGACTCTTCCAGATCCGCCAGTCAGCCAGACTCTTCCAGATCCGCCAGTCAGCCAGACTCTTCCAGATCCGCCAGTCAGCCAGACTCTTCCAGATCCGCCAGTCAGCCAGACTCTTCCAGATCCGCCAGTCAGCCAGACTCTTCCAGATCCGCCAGTCAGCCAGACTCTTCCAGATCCGCCAGTCAGCCGGGATCTGCCAGAACTGCCAGTCGGCCAGGATCCGCCAGTCAGCCAGGATCTGCCAGTCAGCCAGGATCTGCCAGCCAGCCAGGATCTGCTGAAACCACCAGCCAGCCAGGATCTGGTAGATCTACCTACCTGCCTGAGCTTCCTCCCACTCCCGAGCTTCCTCCCACTCCCGAGCTTCCTCTCACTCCCGAGCTTCCCCTCAGTCCCGAGCTGTCCTTCAGTCCCAATCTGCTCCTCAGTCCAGTGGGGTTCTGGGTGAGGACTACTAGGCCATGGTCGGCGGCGAGGGTGGACTATCCAGGGACGCGAGGAGAGGGGACTAAGACATTGACTGAGTGGGTTCCACGTCCCGCGCCGGAGCCGCCACCATGGACAGACGCCCACCCGGACCCTCCCTATTGTTTTGAGGTGCGTTCGGGAGTCCGCACCTTAGGGAGGGAGGGGGGGGGGGGTCTGTCACGCCCTGGTCTAAGTATTTTGTGTTTTTCTTCATGTATTGGGTCAGGCCAGGGTGTGGCATGGGGTTTTTGTATTGTGGTGTGTTTTGTCTTGGGGTTTTGGTGTGTATGTATCTTGATTGTAGCTAGTGGGGTTATTTAGCAAAGTCTATGGCTGTCGGGAGTGGTTCTCAATCAGAGGCAGGTGTTTATCGTTGTCTCTGATTGGGAACCATATTTAGGCAGCCATATTCTTTGAGTTTGTCGTGGGTGATTGTCCTATGTGTCGTTGTTCCTGGCTCAGTGTTAGTTTATACAAGTATAGGCTGTTTTCGTTAAGTTCTTTATTTTGTAGTGTTTGTTATTGATTCGTGTTTTACGTTCATTCATTAAACATGGATCGCAATCTACACGCTGCATTTTGGTCCGACTCTCCTTCACACCTAGAAAACCGTTACACAGGCATGGCTTTTATGAGTAATTTTCTGGATCAGAAATTAAACAAATGACACTGACATGATCTGGGAAATAAACATGTATGTCAATAATGATTATACTCATATGCAGCTAATGCAGCTAAGGTCACCTGTGATATAAGTCAGTGTTCAACGTTCATCCATGTCTGATGACGTGGAAACCAGACACTAGGGACACTTACCATGAAGTAGGTTTTGGTTTTGGTTTTGCTAGGGCATTGTAGATAGGGATGGCGGATGGGTGTAAGCATGTTCGAATCCAGCGACAGAAAGTTGTTTTTGAGATTTTTGTTTTAAGCCTATCCCAAACCTTAACCCTTACCTTAACCATTTGGAGTTAATGCCTAACCTTAAGATTTCAGAGTTAATGCCTAAACTTAACCCTAACCTAAAAAATATTCAAATAATGCTTAAACTTAATCTTTAAACACTTTGAAATTTGATGTTTGTAACAACTTCGTAATTTGAAGTTTGCAAAACATGAAAGAACGTCTAATTATGACATGAGACTGTGAAAGCAAGTAGAGATAATGAGATCCAGTATGATCTAGCTAGTTAGTTAGCTAGCTATAGCTAGACAGTGTATTCCCAATCAATTTGATGAGGCTCCCATTCATACGGCTAAGATTAGCTAAATGTTTTAGTTGATAATACTTGTTGGATGATACAACACATGTACAGTATAATGAATGTTATCTAGCTAGTTACCTAGCTAATACACTTAGTTTACTTCTTGGGAAACAATATTTCTGCTATCTAGCTAGCCATTTTTGCTGCAGCCAGCAAGCTGTCTAATCAAAATGTGGCTAACTACCACGTTAAAATAATTGAGCTATTACTGGTCAATTGTTACCATATATAGCTAGCTAGACCCTTTCGGACAATCATACTGTGAACACAAGGTTAGCAAACATTAGCTAGCCCAAGTGTGGCTTAGCTAACCAAGAACATCCATGATCATGATCTCTCCTGCTGAAACTGCTTTGATAAGCATTTTCTCAATCACAAATACTCTTACCACTTTGAGCTGTACATAATTAAAGATCACTTAAATAGTAGTGTCGTTTCAAGTGATTTATTATAGTTAGCTAGAAGGAGAACAGCATCGTGTCTTCTCATTCTGCAGCATAAATCTGACCGACCACCAACTGTCACACTAACCAAGTATCCGTCAACAGTTTTTACGTGAGTAAAGTCATAACATTTAAAAAATATATATATATATCACAACAGCTGTGACGGAAACAGGAAGTTTCGGTACAATAATTTGGACATGGTGGAATCTTTTTGTGTCGGTAAATTGTGCGGGAAATGGCAGTGACAACTCCTTTATGTGCGAATACTGATATAATCCAAGTTTATTTTGATATGATGGCTAACACGGTGATGGTGTGTCCTCTCACTATGACTTGAGAAACAATGCAATTTATTAGGCTACAGATGAATTAAGTTACGATGAACATCACAGTGTGGTGAGGGTGAACTGTGATCTCAATGCTCTTTTCCAATAAATATCGAGGGTCTTCTGGTGACATTCACAGCCTTTTGACAAATACAAATATTCTTGCTCTTATCTATAATAATCTCATTATGTAGACTTGCCTACCCGCACAGCCTGACCTCATATCTGTGAGCTGTTGTCTAGAGCACACTAGCCAAGACCAGGGTAGGCACATTTGCTGTTTAACTTTCAAATAGAGTTGAAAATGCGATGGAAACTTATTGAACTTTGATTTTTATTCGGTACATGAAAACTTAAGTACATTTTTTGTGCACTACATCGCCATGCGCTGATTTTTGTCCACTAAAAGTACATTTGGTGGACACACACCACTGGTGAGAAAATATAGAGTATTCGCATGAAAATCTGTCGCCAATTGGATCAAAACCTAGCTAGTTTTGTGAAAAATGAAAACTACTTTGAAATTGCTGGATCAAATTGTAAACTAGAGTTCTGATTTTGTTTCACATACTAGAAATGTGTGAAATTGTGCACTAAAATCATACCATTTTTTTACATTTTCCAAGAATTCCAATAGAGCAAATTGACAGGTACCTATTTTAGTGTTATATCAAGGATACAAAATCTACCCTGACCAAAATATTATTGCAGATCATTTTATGATGTATTTAGCTATTGTATTGTTGTAGAAAGGTTTGGAAAAACAGGGACATCTTTGCCTGTCACCTTTTAATGCTGATGGGTTCTGACAAATAATCATGATTTAATCATCTTTTCTAGGAAAGGTATTTTATTCCTGTTGAGATAGATGAGAGCGATAAGTCAGTGACCTTTATTTCGCTAATGGAAGATGTGAAACTCCATATTACTTTACTTTATTTAGACAAGTATTATATTAACTAGACTGCTCTCACATGTAGTGGCATTCAGTGTAATAAATATGTACAAGTAGGGATTTGTAAAAAAATAAAAAAAAATAAAAAAAGGCACTGACTGCGTAAACATTTCAATGGTGGTTTTGACTAAATTCAACTTCCAGGCAGCCCCTGGTCGGCCTTCAAAATCTATCACTAGGTCTCCTCCCACGCTTTGAAGTCTCACGTGTCTCTGTTCTGTCCCCTATCTAAGCCTTTATGTTCGCTGGGAGGAACAGACAAGCTGTCTGGCCTATGGATTGAGTCGAAAAAAGCTTAAGGCAGAGTGGAGAGAGCTCCAGGGCCATGTTGCACAGCTGGAAGAAACCCAAAAGGAGATTAGTGCTTCCTTAGGCCACACAATCAACGGGCCTGATTAAGAAACAATGTTACAGGCACTTCTCCATTTAGATACACACAATGACGGAGACAAATGGGCCTGGTCAAAAGTACTGCACTACATAGGGAATAGGGTGCCATTTGGGATACAGACTCAGTCAGCCCAGACTCGGCCAGGACAGAATCACTCCATCTAAATAAGCTTGTATGTTTTCACGCAAAGAGAAACACACAGATGACTATATGTATTACATCACATTAAACATATATTGCAAATGTATATTCTGTACTGGACAGATTGACATACATTTAGGTTATATCGGTTATATCTCACACACATACACAAGATTAAAGACTTACTTTGACTCCTTGTACTCCTTGTACCCACCCGCAATGCACATACAGTGCCGACGTTCAGGTCCTGAACCTCCCCTAGGTTCTTACTGTGGAATGCAGTGTTTGGTTTTCGCCAGGCATAATGGGATACATCCCGTCCAAAACGTTGACTGAAGTTTGCCAAAAAGCACCAGGAAGCACCTGGATGATCATCAAGACTCTTGGAAGAATGTTGTATGGACAGATGAGTCCAAAGTATAACTTTTTGGAAGACATGGGTACCATTATTCCTGACAAAAACCAAACAATGTATTCCACAGTAAGAACCTTATACCAATTGTCAAGCATGGTGGTGGTGGTAGTGTGATGGTTTGAGGATGCTTTGCTGCCTCAGGACCTGGACGACTTGTCGTAATAGAGGGAACCATGACTTCTGCTTTGTATCAGAGAATTCTCAAATCAAATCAAATTAAACTTTATTTGTCACATGCAGCGAATACAAGTGTAGACCTTACTGTGAAATGTTTACTTACAAGCCCTTCACCAATATTGCAGTTCAAGAAGAGTCAAGAAAATATTTACCAAATAAAGTTAGGCTAGTTGAGGTCATTTGTATATGTAGGTAGGTGTGAAGTGACTGTGCATAGATATTAAACAGCGAGTAGCAGCAGTGTACAAAACAAATGGAGGGGGGGTCAATGTAACAGTCTGGTTGCCATTTGATTAATGCAAATAGTCTGGGTAGCCATTTGATTAGATGTTCAGCAGTCTTATGGTTTGAGAGTAGATGCTGTTAAGGAGCCTTTTGTACTTGGCGCTCTGGTACCACTTGCCGTGCGGTAGCAGAGAAAACAGTCTGACTTGGGTGACTAGAGTCTCTGACACGTTTATGGGCTTTACTCTGATACCGCCTAGTATATAGGTCCTGGATGGCAGGAAGCTTGGCCCCAGTGATGTACATTTGGTATATCTGACAATAATTCTATCCTCCTGAATCCTGCTTAGAAGCAAAAACTAAAGCAGGAAATACCAGTGACTCACTCAATATGGAAGTGTTCAGACGACGCAGATGCTACACTACAGGACTGTTTTGCTAGCACAGACTGGAATATATTCCGGGATTCATCCAATGGCATTGAGGAGTATAACACCTCAGTCGTCGGCTTCATCAATAAGTTGTCATGTCTTTACTATTTGTGATGACATACTATTTTCAAATCGATTACCTAACGTTCAATTATTTGATTAAATTAATTTGGCAATAACTAACTCATTAGGAATGCGGGGCACCACTGAATCATTAGTTTATAGAGAGGGCTATGTCCTGAATCCACTCTTAAAGATCTGAAGATCTTTTATATCAATAGCAGTCAATCATGAATTATTCTTTACCTTCTATCAGTCTCATCTGAAAGTCGTAAAATTCTTGGTTATTTGCTCAAACCCTAATATAAATTATGAATCAGCGATGTACAAATTGGCTTAATTATTGATTTACTAACTAATCAATCAAATCACAGAGATACATGAAAATACACAGTAGATATTGTACATTGGGGTTGTTACATGATACAAACAAAAAGTCCCTAGCGGACGAAACCGATATGACGGCTTGGTAGACAAAAGAAAAGGGGTGTGCAGTTCAAGAGCGGGAAACTCAGAGGATTACGACACTCACAGAAACTGCTAACACTTTACATGAACGACCGCTCATTCGAAAAGAAATCGCAATTTATATTTATGCACGTATGTAATTGTTGTTTTCTCTGTTGGAATCCAGTCCGTCTGCTAGAGACAGAAAAGTCTCTGGTTGCGTTTCCCCGAAGATCAAAGTATTTTGTGGATGTTAGAATGGGTACTTCAGAGTACTGTGTTTCGGCAGTTGACTATGTTCTTGTCCCAGATTTACGTGATTTCTAACTTCAGACTAGTAATTTGTGTCGTCTGGAATTTCTCACTTATTCAGTAGTGAATCGATAGTCTCAAAGT
Organism: Oncorhynchus tshawytscha; assembly: GCF_018296145.1. Classification (NCBI taxonomy): domain Eukaryota; kingdom Metazoa; phylum Chordata; class Actinopteri; order Salmoniformes; family Salmonidae; genus Oncorhynchus; species Oncorhynchus tshawytscha. The sequence goes on from NC_056461.1 coordinate 20,065,705, forward strand.
TTAACCATATCCAGCCAATGGTCCACGTGGGATGGTTTTCTAGTCTTATAGTTTCTACAGGTCTTAACCATTTGAGACATCGGCCTTACCATGTGTCTCTTTGGTACCTTGTAGTTTTAACCACTTCACACACCAGAGTCCCCTGGCATGTTTTGGTCTCATAAATTCAACCATTTGCATCCTTAGCTTACACCGGTGTTTGCGTGGTCTGGTGTGAATATCAGCAGGGGTGGGTTTTATACGTTTCAGTAGAAAATGGCTGTACCATGAAGCCAAATGTGATGTCTCACGGGGGTGTGGCCACTGACTAGTTAATCTTCATATGAAAATCAATACTCTTGTTTAGAAGGTTAATATCACATTACATCTTTTTACAAATAGTTTCATGTTTATTCACGTACATTTCACAATATTTAGATGTAACCCTGACAGCTGGGAAATATACACTTTAAGAGATAGAGTTGTGTGTGTTTCCTGTCCTTCATGAGATCACCAAATGAAACACACTCGTCATAACTGTCCCTTAAGTGTCCAGGGACCATTCATCACTAAGTATTGAATGCTGGGCTGTAGCCAATGAACAGCATTCTCACATAGGTATTCCTTTTTTCCAGGTGGGATAGGGCAGTGTGGAATGTGTTTGAGATTGTGACATCTGTGGATTTGTTGGGGCGATATGCGAATTGGAGTGGGTCTAGGGTTTCTGGGATGATGGTGTTGATATGAGCCATGACCAACCTTTCAAAGCACTTCATGGCTACCGACGTGAGTGCTACAGAAGAATATCAGGCCATCCATCTTTGCGCTGAAGCGTAGCTGGGTCATGCTGCAAGACAATCATCCAAAACACACAGTCAAGTCAACATGAAAATGGCTAAAAAGAAACACATTTGAAGTTTTGGAATGGCCTAGTGAAAATCCAAACTTAATCCCAATTGAGATGTTGTGGCATGACTTTAAATGAGCAGTTCATGCTTGAAAACCCACAAATCTCTGTTCAGCATGGAAGAGTGGGCCAAAATTCCTCCAGCGATTTGAGAGACTGATCAACAAATACAGGAAGTGTTTTGTTGGACTCATTGCAGGTTAAGATGGTTCAACCAGTTATTGAGTGTAAGGGGGCAATTGTTTTTTCTCACAGGGACATTGGGTGTTACATAACATTGTTTATGAAATAAGTATGTCATTGTTCACTTAGGTTACCTTTATCAAATATTAGGTTTTGGTTGAAGATCTGATAACATTCAGTATCAAAAATATGCAAAAGTAGAGAGAATTAGAAAGGTGCAAATATTGTTTCACAGCACTGTACATGCTTATTAAATCATTCCAGGAAGTCTGATGACAAGATCTCCATGGTCAGGAAATGTTAGAAAGCATTCTTTACCTACACTGGGTCACCCCATCCTAGGGAGTTTGTATGAGGGCCTCGTACTGCCACCCTGCCTGGTCCTCCCACCCTTACAGGTGTGTAATGAGGGCTCCTGCACTGCTGTTGACTGGATAGATAGATGGGATGATATCACACAGCAGATTAAATGATCAGTGGTTCCCCAGCAAGCAGCTAGTGCTGATGGGAATAAGATGTGCCTGCTGATTCTCGGTTTGCAGGCAGGGAGGTAAACATCACTTCTCCGATGTCTTTCAGCACACCTCATTAGAACACACACACGCACATGCATGCACGCACATGCATGCACGCACACACATACACACACCAGCCAAACAGTGGTAATAGCATGTTGATCTTCTTTCAAATTGAACTTTCACCAACCAGGCAGCTTTAGATGCTGAGCGCAGAGCAGTGCAACTTCCATAGACAAACATTGGCATTAGAATGAACCGTAATGAAGAGTGACTTTTAACTTGGCACCATTATAGGATTACACCTTTCCTAAAAGTCAGTTCGTCAAATGTCTGCCCTTCTAAAGCTTCTCCGGTCAACTGTAAATGCAGTTATTGTGAAGTGGAAACGTCTAAGAGCAAAAACGGCTCAGCCGAGAAGTGGTAGGCCACACAAGATCACAGAACAGGACCGCCAAGTGCTGATGCGCATAGCACGTTAAAATCATCTGTCATCGGTTCCAACACTCACTACCGAGTTCTAAACTGCCTCTGGAAGCAATGTCAGCACAAGAACTGTACGTCAGGAGCTTTATGAAATGGGTTTCCATGGCTGAGCAGCCTGCACACAAACCTAAGATCACCATGCGCAATGCCAAACGTCGTCCAACATCAGTGCCCAACCTCACTAATGCTCTTGTGGCAAGTCCCCGCAGCAATTTTCCAACATCTAGTGGAAAGCCTTCCCAGACGAGTCGAGGCTGTTACAGCAGCACAGGGGAACCAACTCCATATTAATGCCCATGACTTGAGGCTTCTATCATTATCTGAGGTTCTCAGGTGGTCTTAGATAGACCCACCTCTCCTGCAGCAGATACATCATGGGTCAATAATACTCAAACAGAAACGTGGAGATTCTGTTGATATCAACTCAAGTAGCCTGTGTTTGTACAGTATGTGTGTATGTCAACTGACCTGTGTGTGTTACAGTAACTGTGTGTCTGTGTGTTCCAGAGCCACAGTGAGGAAGGGGATGTCATTCAGTACAGCGAGGCCTAGTGACTCAGCCTTATGGGACATCGCCCTGGAGTCTGGCAGAGGGGGCGCAAACACCATCTCTGCCGTGTGTCAGAGGAAAACCACCACCACCGGGAAAAGGTGTGTGTTCAAGAATGAGATTGGTTCCTAACCAACCTCTATTGAATTCAAAAGAATGAAGCTACAAATGGTTCTGAACATCTTATTCGTTACAAAACTGTATGTTTGCCAAATTTCTAAAAGCCCTACATTTTCCGCTTTCTTAAATGGCCTTCCTCTGTCCTGTTACCACTGACTGATATAAGTAGTGGACGATTGTTGATGCACAGCACGTATCGAAGACAAGGGTAGAATAAACAAACAGGTTTGTTATAGATCTCTGAGAATTATCCTTGTTAAAACATCAGGATTTATTTTAACCTTTATTTAACTTGGCAAGTCAGTTAAGGTTAAGAACAAATTCTTATTAACAATGACAGCCTAGGAACAGTGGGTTAACTGCTTTGTTCAGTGGTAGAACGATAGATTTTTATCTGTCAGCTTGGGGATTCGATCCACCAACCTTCGGTTACTGGCTCAACGCTCTAACCACTAGGCTACCTGCCACTCCATCCATTTAAAATAGGAAGAAGGAAGAAATTGCAAATCTAGAATTTTGATTGAGGAATAAAACTATTGAATTTCATCAGTTGCCTTGGTGTGGTCATGGCATTTTTGCGACAGCCTGTTATTTATTGTATGATGCAGGTCTATGTTACATTGTGATGAATCACTCTCATTTTAAATAGACTGAAGGGACTATTCAAATTCCTCATTAGGGAACTATTTTAACAGATACAGTATATGTGACATAGTTATTTGCTTTAGGCAGTAATTCCCCTGATTTACATTAGATATATTATTATGAGACCCGGTGATTTCCCTGGTCAGGTGAGGTCATGTGGTCAGGAAGAAACTCTGGGCCCTAGTTATAATCGTATGCAATGTGCACCGGTTTCCCGGACAGAGATCAAGCCTAGTGCTGACCAAAAAAGCACTCCCCAATGAACAATATTAATTGAAATAGACTATACGACTAATCTTTTACCTGGGAAACCAGCCCTATAATTACAAGGAATAACATACAGTAGTTGACAATGCAAATCAGTTGTTTGTAATCCTCTGAGATTATGATGACATCAGTAAAAACGTTAGTATTCCTGCTGTCTACCACAGTGGGGGAGGGATCAACTGGTTTAATATGAACACTTTAAAACCCTCAAACTCAACTCTGGACCTCGAAGCCTGTTCCACTGCATTTTTTCATTGTTCCCCTCTAATCGGGGCCTTCTTTAGATCTGGGATACCAGGTAGGTGCAATTCATTATCAGGTAGAACACAAAATTAGCAGGCTCCGGACCTCCGTAGGGCAGGTATTCCCAGGGGTACCTTCATTGCTGTCTGGTGTACGAATACATTTTAAAAATGTGATTTATTTTTCTTCACATTTTCAAACAGTACATTTATATTTTCCAACGGGGCTATACATTTGTGTGTTTTTTTTCTTTCCTGATTAGCCTAGTTTCACTGCCAAAAATAAAATGTAACCATCTAGTGTTTAGCAAAATAGCAACCCAATGTCAAATACAGGTAGCCTAGTCAAATGACGTATAAAAGCAACAGATACCATTAATAAGAAAGGGCTAGAAGCATCTTATATGGTGAGCTACCGAGTGGCTAGGACAGGCAAGGCCCATACTATTGTGGAGGACTTAATTCTTCCTGCTGCCACGAATATGGCTGGGACAATGCCGGGGGAAAAGTCCCAAAAAACTATACAGACAATTACTTCATCAAACAACACTGTTTCACGACGCATCAGTGACTTGGCAGGATATGTTTTGAAACAATTACTGCTTCACGTACATGCCAGTGAATTATATGTGTTACAGTTGGATGAGTCAATAGAGGTGGCGGGCCTGGCACAGCTCCTGGTATATGTCCGTTACATTTATGGGGGGTCAATTAAGGAGGACCCCCCATAAAGTACTGGACAGCTTTGTGACATCAAATTGACTTTGGTGGTCAAGATGTGTTGGTATCTGTACTGATGGCGCAAAAGCCATGACAGGGAGACATAGTATAGTAGTAACGCGTGTGCAAGCAGTTGCTCCCGACGCCATTTGGGTACCCTGCAGCATCCACCGAGAGGCTCTTGCTGCCAAGGGAATGCCTGACAGCTTGAAAGACACTACAGTGACAATTGTTATCTTTGTTAAAGCAAGACCCCTGAACTCTCGTGTATTTTCTGCATTATGCAATGATATGGGCAGCGACCATGTAATGCTTTTACAACGTGCTGGTTATCAAGTGTCAAAGAATTGACACGTTTTTTTTAATTGAGTGACGAGCTTAAAGTTTTCTTTACTGACCATAATTTTCACTTGTCTGACCGCTTGCATGATGACGAGTTTCTCGCAAGACTGGCCTATCTGCGTGATGTTTACTTTCACCTGTGTGATCTGAATCTAGGATTACAGGGACTCTCCGCAACTACATTCAATGTGCAGGACAACATTGAAGCTATGATTAAGGAGTTGGAGTTCTTTCTGTCTGCATGAACAAGGACAACACACAAGTCTTTCCGTCATTGTATGATTTTTAGTGTGCAAATGAACTCAAGCTTACGGACAATGTCAAATGTGATATAGCGAAGTACCTGAGTGAGCTGAGTATGCAATTACGCAGGTATTTTCCCGAAACGGACGACACAAAATACTGGATTCGTTATCCCTTTCATGCCCTGCCTACACTTACCGATATCTGAACAAGAGATCCTCATTGAAATTGCAACAAGCAGTTCTGTGAAAATTGAATTTAATCAGAAGCCAATGCCAGATTTCTGGATAGGGCTGCACTCAGAGTTTCTTGCCTTGGCAAATGACACTGATGCCCTTTGCAACCACATACCTATTTGAGATTGGATTCTCGGCCCTCACTAGCATGACAACTAAATACAGGCACAGACTGTGTGTGGAAAATGATTTAAGACTGAGACTCTCTCCAATACAACCCAACATTGCAGAGTTATGTGCATCATTTAAAGGACACCCTTCTCATTAACCTGTGGTGAGTTATTCACAATTTTTGATGGACAAATAAGGTTTTATATGTAAGATGGCTAAATAAAGAGCAACATCGAATAGTGTGTGTGTGTGTGTGTGTGTGTGTGTGTGTGTGTGTGTGGCAGGGTTTAAATGATGGCAACAAAAAAAGAGAGTGCACAGCTGGAGCTTGAATGTTTGAAGGGGTACAAGGACTATAAAAAGTTTGGGAACCACTCTCGTAGGGAGTTGAATACCCCTGGTTTAGAATTGTGATCTTGTAATCCCCCATCTTTATATCAGACACATGTTGTTAGTGACAACTCATGTCCATTTGTCAATTGTTATTTTGTCATTAAAGGCATTTGATCTATGTACTCAAGTGATGTACACAAGTCACTGCTGCCAATAGATTTGAGTTGCTATATTATTCATGTATGTATTTAATTGAAAACATTCTGAGAAGTTGGCACCATAACTGTATATGACACTTAATTTTTTCTCATGGACACATGTAGAATTGTAACAGGCCAGGTAACGTGCATGTGTAAAGCATCACATCTACAGTATTTATTGATGGACTGGACATGTTGGCTTTAGAGGACAGCATCACACATCACGTGTCACATTATCAAAAATGTACCGTCAACAAGGAACATGCTGCTATCACAGCACTACCTGATCCAGATGGCAAAACAGACCTCTGCCCAGCAACCTCCCAGCACTTGCTCTCCCCCTCAGACACACACACACACACACTCTCCAACCCGGCTCAGCGTGCCGCCCGTCCGACCCACTTATCTGTAATCATCAGTAATCATCAGTGCGTTATCCGGGCTTAAGCACTGGCCGGCTTGCTCCGGGGAAGATTAGGAGCCCAGATATTCCAAGTCCCAGCAGCTGTATTAACTAGTGAATAGCCAGTGAACACCCAGGCGGGTGGACAGAGGTTCCACCCCCCCCATGCATCCACTCTGGAACTGATGATAGGAAGCTATACAGGCTGTGACCACCAAAGCCCTCAGAGGGAAAATGTACACTTTTTTTCTCCTCCATTCCTGTCTAGTAGTAATTGAGTGGAATCATGGTGAAAATGGTCCCAATGAACCACCAAGATTCCTGTCCAATCCCTTTTATTGAGAAAGAAGTGAATGTTGAGCAAAGCTATCGAGGAGGTCCTATCTGAGCATTAGAGATGCTGTCAAGGCTCTGACTGGTTTAAAAACCCTTAGAAGTCGATTGAGTTACCAGTGCGGCCGTCAAAATCCATCCATTTAAGAAGGAGATATCAGTTTTTTTATGGGCTGCATCTCAATCCACCTCATCCGCCTTCAGATACACCGCTGTTTGTCAGACCAGGAGACGTCCCGAAAATCGGTCTTCCCACAAAAACGTCTGTAGCATCAGAATGGTTTTGCCTTAAGACTAACATGATCACTCTATGGAAAGACGAGACTCTCACGAACACGATGCTATTCTCCGGGACTCGTCTGAAGGTAACCCGGTACCGGAAGTATGGAAGTAGTTTTATACCAACAAAAAAAGGGGATAAATATGTGTCCCAAATAAAATATATTTCCTGAGCTCTCCTAGATATAGGACAGACACTTCAAGCTCTATTTTGACATTTGTGAATGTGTTATTCAATGTGTTTCTATGGGCTATAGTAGTAAAGGCAAAGTTAAATATTTGTATCTAAAATTATTATTTTATACATACAGGGGTCCTAAAATTCTAAACCAAATAGCTCAATGGTATGACCATTGAAGTGATGTTGACATCTGCTAGGTTGGAGGAACATGAACAACTATGATACCCAAACTATGACTGTCAACACTTACCTACACTACAGTATAACCAAAGTGTAGATTAAACCAGGATTGTTTTCATAATATCACTGGGACTTTGAATATGCATGTTAGATCTTGTTGATTGCAGCATTCATGTCCATTCATGAGCTGTGAAACATTGTATTGAATATGATTTTGTGAAAATCATTAGAATGCAGAACGGGACTGTAACTCTCTTCCAGGATTGTCAGGGGTCTGTTGGAAGTATTGCAGCTTGACTTTGAGACCAAGGAGTTGACTGATCAACAATCAGAGAGCCAGATGATCACATGGCGTTTTGAGACAGGAAACATCAAGGATGTCGGCATCATGAGGATCTATACCACTCAGAGAGACTACGTGGGTCTGGCACCACTGGTCATGGTGAGGAGTGTGTGTGTGTGTGTGTGTGTGTGTGTCAAATCACATTTTATTTGTCACATGCGCTGAATACAACAGGTGTAATGTGTGTGTGTGTGTGTGCATCCTCATGTGTGTGCTCGAGTGCGTGCGTGCATGTGTGGCATTTTATTACTATGTGTGCATGCATATCTTTGTGTATGCCAGTTTGTATGGCACAGCAGCAGCTGCATTAACAGTAACACCACCACTGTATTATCCCTGCAGCTTAACTGTGAGTTGAATTAAACTCCCCTGGACGTGCAACTAAGTGTAGGCTGGGTGTACCATCATATTACCTCTATTGTTCTCTCATCGGGTTTGATGTTTTATGATGGCCATAAAGGAACAATAAAGCGTGTGTGTAAATGATTGGGAGAGCCCTGGAGAGGGGATGTCGGGGGTGTTAATTGTTGACCGGCTGAGTGCCAGCTCCCTTGGCCTCTAGCTTTGATCAATTCTGTCCCAGGTCAAACTCTCCCTCAGTCAGTGTTAATAAAGTTGACGTTCATTGAGAGGATCAAACGGCTCCCATAGGTAGGAATGAACCATCTTTTTAATGAAGCCACAATGCATATTGATTTATAAAATGTCTCCCTAAGTATGTACTAAGTACAGATCTGGATTGTCAGAAGACGCTAATACCACCTGCAAACTTGTTTCCGAAATCAAGCACACTTCCATTACGTGTGTGAGTACTTTACACATTCACAGCAGTGTTTGTGCCACAAATCCCATTGAATTGCTTCAGTACAGTAGGTTTGTACCAATAGTCAGTTAGGTTTGGGTGACTTTCAGAGGCAGAACTAGAGCTTGTCCTTTCTGAATCGCTGTCAGCAGCTGTTGTGCTGTGCTGCTGAGTTTAGAACAGCTGACAGGCTGCCCTGCAACATCTGTCGAGTGCTTCAGTTAAATCTACACCAGGCCAGGGGATACAGGCATCAGCCACTGTATCCACCCCTACAACTCCTAGATTAGCAAGACATTTTATTAGAGAGCATCACGGCCAGAAAACTGTTTTGAATCAATGTTCAAAGAGAGGTTATGGAGCTACAAGAGAGATTTCATCAGCCGTGGACCAACGTTGACTTGTCTATTCATGTTGAGAAGTTATACCTAGCAGTTAAACACAATAAACAGTACAAGGTAATGTGTGTGCATGTGATTGTGTGTGGGCATGCATTGGTACATGCATTGGTATGTACAGTACATGCCAGTTTGTGTATGTATTTGTATGATAATCTGCCTGCCTGCCTCACACGGTCGCTGTGTCCTGTCTTGCCCCCTTGTAGGACAGTGACGTGTTGAACACAGCTGTTCTGACTGCTAAGAAGGTGTCTGTCCCAGTCAGGACTCTGGCTGTGGAGGCTGACGGCTCCGTCACTGATGTCACCAACTACACCAACTGCAGGTCCACTGATGAAAACGTGCTGAAGGTACAGCATTGGAACCCCTTTTTCAATATTCACTGTTTCCCTATGTTGCAAGATAACAAGTTGGGTATGGGCACCCACAACACAATAAAAACTCATACAAAACCAGAGTTACACATCAATTAAAAACAACACCAAATCCTCCTCCACAGTAACTAAACACAACAGACTCTGAATACCCCATATACTCATAAACAGATCAATATTGTTAACCAGTTTGTAATAGGCTGTCCCCAAATACTGTTCTTTCGGGTCTTCCATATTGCTAATTCAGCTGCCCCTAACACATAATTAAGCAAAATAACTACACCCCTTCGACTAAACCTGTACTTTAGACTAAATATAAACAGTTGGGAAAAGAAAACCTCTCCCAAAGCTGAGAACCAAGAAGTGATCAGGTCAATCATCCCGACCAATCTGGGACACTGTAAAAACAGATGTGCCAGAGTTTCAGACCCAGCACAGAAATCCAGGTATACCAGATGCATAAAGGAAACCCTTCCCCAACAGTAGGATCCAGGTGTACCAGATGCATAAAGGACACCCTTCCCCAACAGTAGGATCCAGGTGTACCAGATGCATAAAGGACACCCTTCCCCAACAGTAGGATCCAGGTGTACCAGATGCATAAAGGACACCCTTCCCCAACAGTAGGATCCAGGTGTACCAGATGCATAAAGGACACCCTTCCCCAACAGTAGGATCCAGGTATACCAGATGCATAAAGGACACCCTTCTCCAACAGTAGGATCCAGGTGTACCAGATGCATAAAGGACACCCTTCCCCAACAGTAGGATCCAGGTGTACCAGATGCATAAAGGACACCCTTCCCCAACAGTAGGATCCAGGTGTACCAGATGCATAAAGGACACCCTTCCCCAACAGTAGGATCCAGGTGTACCAGATGCATAAAGGACACCCTTCCCCAACAGTAGGATCCAGGTGTACCAGATGCATAAAGGACACCCTTCCCCAACAGTAGGATCCAGGTGTACCAGATGCATAAAGGACACCCTTCCCCAACAGTAGGATCCAGGTGTACCAGATGCATAAAGGACACCCTTCCCCAACAGTAGGATCCAGGTGTACCAGATGCATAAAGGACACCCTTCCCCAACAGTAGGATCCAGGTGTACCAGATGCATAAAGGACACCCTTCCCCAACAGTAGGATCCAGGTGTACCAGATGCATAAAGGACACCCTTCCCCAACAGTAGGATCCAGGTGTACCAGATGCATAAAGGACACCCTTCCCCAACAGTAGGATCCAGGTGTACCAGATGCATAAAGGACACCCTTCCCCAACAGTAGGATCCAGGTGTACCAGATGCATAAAGGACACCCTTCCCCAACAGTAGGATCCAGGTGTACCAGATGCATAAAGGACACCCTTCCCCAACAGTAGGATCCAGGTGTACCAGATGCATATTGGACACCCTTCCCCAACAGTAGGATCCAGGTGTACCAGATGCATAAAGGACACCCTTCCCTAACAGAAGGATGCAGGTGTACCAGATGCATATTGGTGGCTATGGCTCCATGTATTATCCTCCATTGGAGGTCAGCTGTCCTCTTTTTATTAGGCAGTTTGTGAAAGAGGCTCTTCAAAATGCCACATCCCTAGTGGCGTGCAGGCCTTACGGGACTTGACAAGAACTCTCCAAGCCTGCATAACATACTCATAAAATGGAGTCAGGCCAGGCAAATCACCCCCCCCCCTCCAGCTTTAAGAGGAAAAGGTGCTTGTCTTAGCCCAAACAGCCCGCTCTCCTCATCAATGTGTAGGCTGTGTCGACCCAGCTATAACCGTCACAGTACAACAGTCTCTGGGCTGCTTGAAGATGGAAAGCCATGATCCTGGAAGAAATGTCCACCAAACCTTGCCCACCCTTGTGCAGTGGCAAGTACAGGGCTAAAGCTTTAATCCAATGTTGTCCAGACCAGAAGAAATTGACAAGGGTCCTCTGAAGCTCTTGTATCAGACCCCCCCGGTGGCTGTAAAATCATTAATCTGTGCCACATGGTAGAAGCAGCAAGATTATTAGCTACCAGTACCCTTCCCCTATAAGACAGCTGGGGTAGCAACCATTCCCACCTTGACAGTCTGGCACACACTTTCACCAATACATCCTCCCAAAACATGACATCATGTAACAACTTAATATTAAAATACCAGTAAGATGATGACCTTAGTGGACATGACAAGTGAATATCAACAGTAACAATATGGTGATCAGAGAAACCCACAGGAGTAATGTCACACCTTCCAACCCTACAACAGTAGTGATCAGATACATACAACCTGTCTAACCTTCCAACCCTACTACAGTAGTGATCAGATACATATAACCTGTCTAACCTTGCTGCAATGACACAACCTTCATTAACTTTTAGCCATGTGTACTGCCTAACTTTTGCATTCCTTACTCTCCACACATCAGAAAGCTCAAACTCAGTTAATAGACCAGACAGGCAAGTTGCTGACCGCAGATGAGGTTCTTCAGCAGTGCGGTCAACAGTAAAATCTACTGTACAATTCCAGTCCCCCCATAAAACCATGCACCCCTCTTGGTCACACTGTCTTAAGGTTTCCTTTATTTTATCAAATACAGCAATACGCTCTGTACCCTCATTAGGAGCATAAACATTAAAAAACAAATTAAAAAAACATAACATCCACCTTGACCAATAAAACCCATCCCTTGACAATCTCTGTTGTAGATACCACATTCACCCCTTAGCCTGAGGATAACAAAATTGCCACCCCAGCACTGAAATTAGTACCATGACTGAGTACATGCCGCCCCTCCAACCACATACCCCAGTCAACCTCATTAGCCTCATCACTATGTGTCTCCTGTAGAAAAACTACATTAAGCCTTCTCTGTTTTATTACTTCTAATACCCAAGCCCTCTTATTCCTGTCCCTTCCCCCATTAATGTTGAGAGAACCTTTCCTTAGTACCTCCATATAGAAAAGAGAAAGGAAAAGCAGAAGAAACCAAAGAGAAAATAGACACCCTATGAGGCATGACCATTGTTTTAATTTTCTATTAACCTGACCACGTTTCCCACTACCTTTTGCTGCTGTGACAGCAGTAACACATTTCCTCAAGTGAAAACGCTTCTTCACGTTCAACTGGTCGAACCCCACCGTCTTCTGTAACATCACAGCTGACCTCACAAACGTATCAATTTCAAAACAAATCTGCCAATTTGACAGATTTCCTAAAAGTCTGATCCAGTCTGATCCAGGAACCCATTTACCTCCACTAGATTGTAAATTTGAGTCGTGGACCAGCTGCTATCATATCAAGAGAGATCCATATCCTTCTCCTGATCCTCCTCAACTGAGGCGACAGACCACTGACTCCCTTCTACCACATCCCTCTCAATACTCCCCACTTGCACCCAATCACTAGTACCAGGCATCTCCTCCACTACCTGGGAGACTAGCCCCACCTGCACCCCCTCCTGTACCCCAGCACTCATACTGGGCACCTCCTCACCAGCCTGAGGAAATGGCTCTTCAGATCCATCCTTCTACAGCAATATTTTTCTGCTGCATAACATTTCCCTCTGGTACAAGTTGCAACTCTGTGCCCTCAACAGGACAACGAGGACCACCTGCGCACCTCCCTCTGCCTTCTCCCTTTTCGGGCAAGCATGTCGCTTATAGCCAACATCATCACACTCAGAACACCGTTGACTACCTGTACTAGCATGAGCCATATACAATCTGTTGTCATACTTGACCACCACGGCTTTATTCATCCATGACGCATAAGCAACATTCTCATATCCTTACCTTCTCTCCTACGGAGACCAGAAACTCCTCCACAGGGAAGTCGAAGTGACAGGGACGGCGTCCCCATGTGGGTCGCCATCCCCGCCCAAAACCAGGGTAATTTCGACACGAAAAACAATATACTTAATTCTACCACAACAACTAAATCAAAATAATGATAACCTTAATAATGCAGAGGAAGAAAAGAAACGTAAAAGAAAAACCAAGATATCTAACTCTACACAACACTCGCACTCACTCACACAATTCCCAGCATGCACCAAACACGAGAGAGAGAGAGAGAGAGTCTTTTCAAGGTAAGCCCTGGAACTTTATCCAGTTTCTTTCATATCACTCTCTCTTCCCGATCAGTGACCCCTCTTAGAGTAAAGCACCTCACTGGGTCAGGGTAAAGGATGATCCCCGAGCATGGATACATTTCTATGCACATAAACACAGATACAGTAAGATGGTTCCACAGCATGCTATTTCTCTCTTCTCTCTCTCGGTACTTAGATGGATAAGCCTACAGTATGTGACTATGGGCACAGGGACCTCACGTTTTATAGAACGCTTGCTAACCACTTAAATAACTTCACATGGAGAGGTTGTGTTCTTTAACTCAAACCCCCCCCCCAGGTGTCGGATCGTTGTGACTATGTGTTTGTGAACGGGAAGGAGACGAGGGGGAGGATGAGGATAGTGCTCAACTTCACCTACAGCTACCTGAGTGCCCAGTTGGAGATGAGTGTGTGGATGCCCCGCCTCCCTCTGGTCATCGACGTGGCTGACCCCGAGCTCAGCCAGATCAAGGGCTGGAGGGTCCCGGTGGCCGCTGGCAACAAGAGGTATGGTTTTGTTTGTTTACAACTCTCCACATATCGATGTTAGTAGAGCTTTCGTCTCGGTCAATGCTATTTTAAAGCCATAGTACAGAATGGGATGATGCCATGACCTGCCTGAGTTTGGCTTTCATTACATTTTAAAGAAGGATTTAATAAATTGTGAGTTGTACAAAAAATCATCACAAGAGCTACTGGTAGTGACCCACTGCATAGTGACAAAGGATGAAATCAAAGAACATTAAATGTAAGTAGGATTTCACAGAGCTATACCCAGAATCCTAAACCCCTAAACCACAAAATAGTGTTTGTTTACCAGCCTCATAAACTAGAGCTGTGCTGTTCAGACAGATAGATGAATTCATAAATGCAAGCAGTGCAGTAAGTACTATGACAGAGAGGGTACGGAATGGAAATCCCCCAGCTTACCAGCCTTGCCTAATGCATATTACAGAGAGACTCTATAATAATCAACTATAATCACATCACTGTTAGTTACATAAGTGTGTTATGCCCTGTAGATGGGACTGTATAGACTTGCTCTCAGGAAACAGGTCAGTAGGGTCTCTCTCAATACTGAGTGCCGTACCGCTGCCTGGTTCTCACTCAATACACTGACGTGGATGGATGGATTGTGTAGGGTGTTGTTGTTTATCTCTGGAGATATCTTAACATGGTTATGGGTGGTTTCAGAGCCAGCTACCCAAGTCCATTTAACCCTCAGTTATTTTTTGAAGACGTCTGTCAATTCTTGGTTTAAGTATACTTAAGCAATAAGGCCCTAAAGGGTGTGATATATGGCTAATATCGTCTCATATACACACGGGTGGGTGGTTGGGTTGAGCTAATTAGCACCCAGTATCAAAACTACCCGGTTTACACAATTTATAAAATTATGTTTTGTCTTGCATTACTCTGGTCATAGCCATAAATCCCCTGTGTCTCTGTGTGTGTGTGTCTCAGGACCAGCTGGGACAGTGAGGAAGAGGAGGAGATGAGGAAGGGCAGGGGCTGCATGCTACAGTACCAACACACTGTGGTTAGGGTGCTCACACCCTTTGTAGCTGAGCCGTCGGACCCAGCTCCAGGTCCCATGGCAGGGAAAGTGGGGGGGGCTTTGGAGAGTTTCCTGGGGACAGACTGGCAGGTGGATGTCACCAGGCTGGTGCGTTACTCTTTCAGGGTGAGAGACCCAGCTATAGCCAGACTACAGGCAGGGACTGTACTGCAGGGACGCGCTGCAGGGACCACGACACTACAGGTAATGTGTTTGTATGCGTGTGTACATACAATGCCTTCAGAAGGTATTCAAACCCTTGATTTTGTCCACATTTTGGTGTGTTACCGCCTGCCTTTAAAATGGATTCTATTGAGATTTTGTGTCACTGGCCTACACATAATACCCCGTAATGTCGGAGTGGAATTATGTTTGTTTTTAAATTATTACACATTTTATTAAAATGAAAAGCTGAAATGTCCCCGCGCGGGACGGTTGAACCAACGTGCGCTAATGTCATTAGCATGAGGTGAGACTGAAGAGACTGAAAAGATTTGGTATGGGTCCTCAGAGTCTCAAAAGGTTCTACAGCTGCACCGTCGACAGCATCCTGACTGGTTGCATCACTGCCTGGTATGGCAACTGCTCGGCCCCTGGCCGCAAGGCACTACAGAGGGTTGTGCGAATGGCCCAGTCCATCACTGGGGCCAAGCTTCCTGCAATCCAGGACCTTGGTGTCAGAGGAAGGCCGTAAAAATTGTCAAAGACTCCAGCTACCCAAGTCATAGACTGTTCTCTCTGCTACCACACAGCAAGTGGTACCAGAGCACCATGTCTTGGTCCAAGAGGCTTCTAAACAGCCTCTACCCCCAAGCCATAAGACTCCTGAACATCTAATCAAATGGCTACCCAGACTCTTTGCATTGCCCCCCCCCCCTCTCTTTTATACCACTGCTACTCTCTGTTACTATCATCTATGCATAGTCACTTTAATAACTCTACCTACATGTACATATTACCTCAACTAACCGGTGCCCCCTCTCATTGACTCTGTACCAATACCCCCTTGTATATAGTCTCACTATTGTTATTTTACTGCTGCTCATTAATTACATGTTACTTTTATTTCTTATTCCTTTACGCATTTTTTAAAACTGCATTGTTGGTTAGGGGCTCGTAAGTGAGCATTTGTATTTGGCGCATGTGGCTTATACAATTTGATTTGATTTGTAAGTAACAAGAACATTTCCCAGGACATAGACACATCTGATATGGGCAGAAAGCTTAAATTATTGTTAATCTTGCTGCGCTGTCTAGTTTACAGTAGCTATTACAGTGAAATAATAGCTTGCTATTGTTTGATGAGAGTGCACAGTTATGAACTTGAAAATGTATTAATAAACCAATTAGGCACATTTGGGCAGACATGATACCCCATTTTGAACAGAAATACAATGGTGCATTGGATCAGTCTAACACGTTGCACATACACTGCTGCCATCTAGTGTCCAAAATCTAAATTGCGCCAAAGCTGGAATAATACATTGAGGCCTTTCTCTTGCATTTCAAAGATGATACAAAAATATATGTTTTAAATTCTTTGTATCATCTTTTACTAGATCTAATGTATTATATTCTCCTACATTCATTTCACATTTCCACAAACTTCAAAGTATTTCCTTTCAAATGGTGTCAAGAATATGCATATCCTTGCTTCAGGTCCTGAGCTACAGGCAATTAGATTTGGGTATGTCATTTTAGGCGAAAATTGAAAAAAGGGTCCGATCCTATTAACTTGATTTTTGAATGACTACCTCATCTCTGTGCCCAACACATACAATTATCTATAAGGTCCCTCAATGGTGAAGTTATTCATTACAATTTGGATGGTCTATAAATACACCCAGTCACTACAAAAATAGAGACGTCCTTCCTAACTCCGTTGCCAGAGAAGCCAATGGTGATGGATGGATCAACAACATTGTAGTTACTCCACAATACTAACCTAAATGACAGAGTGAAACCAAGGAAGCCTGTATATCAAAAACATATTCCAAAACATGCATACTATTTGCAATAAGGCACCAAAGTAAAACTTCAACATATGTGGCAACTTTATGTCCTGAATACAACGTGTTATGTTTGGGGTAAAAACAACACATCACTGAATACCACTCTTCAGGGTGGTGGCTGCATCATGTTATGGGAATGCTTGTCATCGACAAGAACTAGGGAGTTTTTTTTATCATAAAAAGAAACGTAATAGAGCTAAAGCACAAGCCAAATCCTAGAGGAAACCTGGTACAGTCTGCTTTCTAACAGACACTGGGAGACAAATTCACCTTTCAGCAGGACAATAACCTAAAACCTGAGGCCAAATATACACTGCCGTTGCTTACCAAGACAACATTGAATGTTTCTCAGTGGCCTAATTGAATCTCAATTTGTAATTCGACAAAATGTGGAAAAAGTCAAGGTTTTGAATACTTTCTGAAGGCACTGTATGTGTCTGTTTGTATACTAATGTGTGTGTATGATGTTGCAGGTGATGTCACCTCTGTCTGACTCAATCCTGGCTGAGCGGATGGTCAGGGTGCTGGATGACAAAGTGAGCGTGACAGAGCTGGGAGTGCAGCTGGTGTCTGGCCTCTCTCTGTCCCTCCAGCTCAGCCCAGGGAGTAACAGGGCCATCGTCGCCATGGCTACCACACAGGAAGTCATGCAGAAACCCAAGCAGGTAACTAGCTGTAAAATAAAACCTGTATTAACCTATTATGCTACATATAGAACTTCCAATATAACACTTTTTCCAAAGAAAAAGCCCCAACACATCGAGCCATTCAGAAGCTGGGGCACTGCTAGAAAACTGTACCCTCAAAGACCTTCATAGATATCGGACAGGAAAATTATCAATTTCACAGTTTAACCTGGTGGTCTAGTAGCATATGTTTTGTCCCTGTGATTTCTGTGTGTGTGATTTAATGGTGTCCACAGCTCAGGCCTGTAGTACAGTGGCCACGCTGTGAGTCAGGCAGGGAGCACGCACACAGTTTAACAGCTCACACATTAGCCGGGCAGTATGCCCATTCAAAAACACTTCCCAAACTGTGAGCGGGGAAACCATTAGGCAGTTGTCCATACTTCATAGCCAGCATTATGACAGCCCTGTGCTGCCTTGGGGCCTGGTGAACCGCTAGCTTGACCCAGTCAATACTCAAGCTCTTAGAATGGAGCTCGCGCACATGCCCATTTGTTTCTGTGATGGGCTGTGTTGATGTAAAATTCTGGGCTATGCATAATGTATTTCCCCTCAGAATATAGGCCAGGCCTCTTGCTCTAATCATTCATATCAGTTTACAGCTCTCTGGTTCTATGGTCACTGGACTGACTTGTGGTGGGGGTAATTACCCACATTGCGCCCTCTGGTGGCTATTGTAAACCGTGTTTATTATGCATCTACTGTATATTGATATTGATCCCCTGTGGTTAAATTGAGTTTCAAAGCATGATTTGATAGGACTGTGGTGTGTGGTACAATAGCCGAGCTAATTATAAAGAGATTAACAGAGGCAGTTCTTAGATACCAACAAAAAGATGGATTATCTAAAATGGCAACCCAACCGACGAAACACTGAGGCAGGAAATTAAATAACTGTAGAATTGTGAACCATTGGGTTGCTTGAGGATCCTTTGGTAAGATACAGAATCAGTTCTGCTCCTGATTTACCACCTACTATTATGCATTATCACAAGATCTATTTATGAGAGGGAATATTTGGAAATAAATTGATGAACAAAAGTTGGGGATAATATTGATTCCATTGTTGCATTTTGTCCTATTTTGGATTTCCGTTGTCCTCTCCTGATCCAGTCTGTGTTGTCTCTCCTTAGGAGGCACTGGTCAGCTGCTGGGTCCAGTTCAGTGATGGCTCAGTGACCCCTCTGGACCTCTTCGACCGCAGCGTCTACTCCCTGACTGTGACTTCATGGGACGAGAGAGTGGCAACTGTGCGCCGGACCCCCCAGTCAGCTTTTATGGTGGCGGAGGGTGAGGGTCAGGGGGCGCTGGTGAAGGCAGAGCTGAGGATTTGTGAGGAGTGCCAGAAGTCCAAGAGAAAGAGCAAGCTGGTGGTGGGCAATGGGCTTCTCAGGGTCACTTTCCAGATGGGCAGCAGGCCCGACGGAGGGGACACTGGTGGGGGTGTTGCTGAGTATGGCAATGATGGTTCAGAGTCAGAGGGAGAGCCTAAGCCTGTTGTGACATTACCATGGGAGCCCACAGCAGTCGTGGCATCACAACGAGAGCCTGAGCACATTGTGACCTCACCACAGATTCTAACTGAGGGGGGCGGAGACAGACGCTCGTTCAGGAGCACTGTGCCAGACCTCCAGGAGACCATCATGACTGACGCCACCACATCATCTAGCAGGGCTCAGGAAGTGGCTGGAGGTGGCATCTCTACCATCAGCACCACTACCACCAACACTGACAGTAGTACCACCACCATGGGCAAACCTGGCACTGACAAACCTCTGATGACTGGCAGACCAGGCAGGGATAGAACCCTGGGAAGAGGACAGGGGCTGAGGAGAGACTGGGGAAACCTGGTGGAAGACCCAAACCAGAAGAAAGAGATGCCCAAAGCAGAGGCACCACCCCAGAAAGAGCAGCCCAAACCACCACTGGTGGTGGAGAGTGACCTGGTGAGGACATTTAGAGCCATGTCAGACCTAGAGATCGGTATCTTCGCCCTGGTGGGGGTCTCCGTGGTGGCCATCCTGGCCTTCCTGCTAAACTGCACCTCCTATAACCTCTGCTTCCGGGTCCACAAGACCCCCATCCAGGGCAACCCAGATCCCAACAGCCCTAAGGAGCACAGGAATGACTGGGTGTCGCTGGGGACCACCACAGGTCCCCAAGTCTCCACTCTCAAGCGGGAGAACCACCGCTCAATGGAGTCCAACCGCAGCCTGCAAAGTCACAGCTCCATAGATACCCACCGGGCCCTGGAGAGCAGTCTGAGTATGAGTGCTATCCCAGAGAGGACAGCCACCCTGGGCAGGAGGACCAGCTCCCAGCATGTTTCCGCCCTGGATACCACTGCCCAGCGTTCAGCCACCCTCCTACCCAAGCCCAGCTGCAGCGATCCCCTCCACTCCCCCACCAGCAAGAGGAACCAGGTCCAGTTCACCACCTTCACCACACTGGACATTAAGCACCTGGCTGCCCTGAAGAGGAACGAAGTGGACTTTAACTGGCCCAGTCAGGCTGGGGGAGCTGGGGAGCCTCAGGGGCCCCTACCTGACATGCCATGGCCTGTAGTCAGACCCCTGGGTGAGCCAAAGTGAGATTCCACATGGGTTGCGTGTGTGAGCGTGTGCGTGTGTGTGTGTGTGTGTGTGTGTACGTGTACATGCATTTGTGTGTTCTGAACCTGTTTAAGTGTATAAACTGTGTAGGTAGAGTATACACATAATAGGTGTATGGACACTGTCATTCCATTATATCACACATATTATGTCACACATATTATATCACACACATGACCAAATTACCAAATGAATGACCAGACCTCATTAATATGGGATGGTAAAAAAAATCTATATTTCTACAGATGATTGTTTACACTGTTTAAATGCAGTTTAATAATGTTTCATTTCCTTTCGCTTTTATATATTTGTATGACTCCTCCACAAAATAGCTTCAGATTTCACTTTGTACCAGTTGTTAAGGTAATTGCAATATGAAAGACATTATTTGTAGTTGGTTATATACTTTCCAGCCTTTGTATATTTGTATGATTCCTCAACAGAATAGTTTAAGTGTTTGTACAATTGGTCAGAGAAAATGCAATATTTATGAATATTATTGGAAAATGATTTTATACAGACCACCCTTTTGAATGGACATTTATTCAAATTGTATGTGCCATGCAAACACAGTTCATGGTCATGTAGAGTTTGAATTGAATATTGGCACCAACTAAACAATGAAAATACCTCTGCTACAAGAATTGTCTTGGGGGAAAGAGTTCTTCCATTTGAAAAAAAAAATTATATATATATATATATATAATCTTGTCCTCAACACAGAGCAATATATTTTAAAAGAGTGGATTATTTCATGTGTAAATGAAGACGAATGGTGCTCTGTCTGTGCAATGATGTTTTGATGTTCAATTCCTATGAGATTAACCAATAAATTACTGAATGAAGGACCAAATGGATGGTTTGGGAGCAGAATTTCATCAGTATTGTCTTCCACCATTATTCCTTTTCATTTAAAATAATGTGATTATTTTTTATATTCAAAACACATAATAATGGGTGAAGTTGTCCAAAATATACTTTGTTTATTACTATAAAAGACAATGGAAATTGTGAGATTCCCTGAGCTTTGGTTTGCCTCTGGATGTCATGTGGCATACAGTACAATATGTCAGTGGCATCACAAGAGTAGGTCTTGCTGCAGAGGTCCCCTCCTCTATGTGGCCTGTGAAATGAAGGAACTTTTCACTCCACTTTGATACAAAGTGATTTTCATAGCAGGTTAGGTGGGCATTTTCGCTAACTCTTTTCCTAACCTTAACCTGATCTCCTAACCTGCTACATTAATTATCCTAACCTGTTGCGTAAATTCTCCTAGCCTGTTACGAAAAAGTCACTTTTCTATTGAAGTGGCATAAAAAAGTGTTTCCCGTAAACTGAAGTCACCCACTGAATGAGGTCCATTTTGAGTGATAGGAGTAAGTGAGAGAGAGTGAATGAGTGAGTGAGAGAGAGAGAAAGACGACAAGAGAGAGATCTCCCTTTTGCTTATTGCGATAGCGCCAACACACTTCTGAGGAAATGCTGTTTGATATCTTCTGCCGAGGCACACAAGTGATAACTCCCTGGCTCCCGCTCTATGGTGTAACCGTGGCGACACATCTCTAAATTACATTTCAACAGTAAAAAAAACCTGTACAAGCTTAAACTAACCCAGATAATCTGATGTGCTGATGCGCTGAACCTCAAACTGACAGCAGAGGATTTGACAGCATGTGTCATTTCCTTCTGCTGTAGAGGGGGACGGATTTGAAGTGTTGATAAAGGCTATTTAATACATTTTCCCAAAATTCTCTCCCTTTACACATCCAGCATGTTTGCTATGTGGGCAGACTCTCCCCTTCAGACAGTTTATCTTTCTTACAGGAGCTGGAGAGTTAAATACACTTTCACCTGCGACAGCTCCCGTGAATCTCTGCAGTGTTTCTGACCACAAAATGACTGTAATAATAGAGATTAACATCAACTGACATTAATGTGTAAAGGCAAATATAAAAAATAATACCAACTTTATATATGTAGATCAGCTTCAGTATTGCAGATAGATTGTAGCTACCATCAATGTAATTGTCTGCATCATTTCTAATCGACAATATATTTTTTTGTAAATACACTACCGTTCAAAAGTTTAGCGTCACTTAGAAATTGCCTTGTTATCGAAAAAAAAAAAAAATGTTGTCCATTGAAATAACTTTAAATTGATCAGATATACAGTGTAGACAGCTAATCCAAGTTTATAATTTTAAAAAGCTAATTGATCATTAGAAAACTTTTCTGCAATTATGTTAGCACAGCTGAAAACTGTTGTTCTGATTAAAGAAGCAATAAAACGGGTCTTTAGGCTAGTTGAGTATCTGGAGCATCAGCACTTGTGTGTTTTTATTACAGGCTCAAAATGGCCAGAAACAAATAACTTTCTTCTGAAACTCGTCATTCTCTTATTGTTCATGAAATAGTACCCGCAAAACAATACCCGCAAAACACCAGTCTCAATGTCAACAGTGAAGAGGCGACACCAGGATGCTGGCCTGACACTGGACAGAGGAACTCTGCCTAGAAGGCCAGTATGCCGGAGTTGCCTTTTCACTGTTGACGTTAAGACTGGTGTTTTACTGGTACTATTTAATGAAGCTGCCAGTTGAGGAATTGTGAGGAGTCTGTTTCTCAAACTAGACACTCTAATGTGCTTGTCCTCTCGCTCAGTTGTGCACTGGGGCCTCCCACTCCTCTATCTATTCTGGTTAGAGCCCGTTTGCGCTGTTCTGTGAAGGGAGTAGTACACAGCGTTGTACAGAACTTCAGTTTCTTGGCAATTTCTCACATGGAATAGCCTTCATTTCTATCACAATGTGCCATTGGAACACAGGAGTGATGGTTGCTGATAATGGGCCTCTGTACGCCTATGTAGATTTTTTTTTTTAAACAAGCTAATCCAGCTACCATAGTCATTTACAAAATTAACAATGTCTACACTGCTTTTCTCTCAAAAACAAGTACATTTCTAAGTGAAACAGTAGTGTGTATAAATATATATACAGTACCAGTCAAAAGTTTGGACACACCTACACACCTAGGTTTTCTTTATTTGTACTATTTTCTACATTGTAGAATAATAGTGAAGAACTATGAAATAACACATACAGTTTAGAGAGAATGATTTATTTCAGCTTTAATTTCTTTCATCGCATTCTCAGTGGGTCAAAAGTTTACATACACTCAATTAGTATATGGTAGCATTGCTTTTCAATTGTTTAACTTGGGTCAAACGTTTTGGGAAGCCTTCCACAAGCTTCCCCAATAAGTTGGGTGAATTTTAGCCCATTCCTCCTGACAGAGCTGGTGTAACTGAGTCCGGTTTGCAGGCCTCCTTGCTCGCACACACTTTTTCAGTTCTGCCCACACATTTTCTACATGCTTGGGGTCATTATCCAATTAGAAGACCCATTTGCGACCAAGTTTTAACTTCCTGACTGATGTCTTGAGATGTTGCTTCAATATATCCACATAATTTTCCTTCCTCATGAGGCCATCTATTATGAAGTGCACCAGTCCCTCCTGCAGCAAAGCACCCCCACAACATAATGCTGCCACCTCCATGCTTCACGATTGGGATGGTGTTCTTCGACTTGCAAGCATCCCTCTTTTTCCTCCAAACATAACGATGGTCATTATTGCCAAACAGTTCTATTTCTGTTTCATCAGACCAGAGGACATTTCTCCAAAAAGTGCAATCTTTGTCCCCATGTGTAATCTTTGTCCCCCGTAGTCTGGCTTTTTTATGGCGGTTTTAGAGCAGTGGCTTCTTCCTTGCTAAGCGGCCTTTCAGCTTATGTCGATATAGGACTCGTTTTACTGTGGATATAGATACTTTTGTACCTGTTTCCTCCAGCATCTTCACACGGTCCTATCGCTGTTGATCTGAGATTGATTTTCACTGTTCACATCAAAGTACGTTCATCTCTCGGAGAGAGAACGTGTCTCCTTCCTGAGCGGTATGACTGCTGCGTGGTCCCAAGGTGTTTATACGTGTACTATTGTTTGTACAGATGAACGTGGTACCTTCAGGCATTTGCAAATTGCTCCCAAGGATGAACCAGACTTGTGGAGGTCTACAATTTATTTTCTGTGGTCTTGGCTGACTTCTTTTGATTTTCCCATGATGTTAAGCAAAGACAAACACATCCACAGGTACACCTCCAATTGACTCAAATGATGTAAATTAGCCTAGCAGAAGCTTTAAAGCCATGACATCCAGCAGAGAAGGTGAATGGATGATCTCAGCATCTGTGGTTCCCATCATGAAGCACGGAGGTGTGATGGTGTGGGGGTGCTTTGCTGGTGACACTCTGTGATTTATTTAGATTAAGGCACATTTAACTAGCAAGGCTACCACAGCATTCTGCAGTGATACGGCATCCCATCTAGTTTTGGCTTAGACCCACTATCATTTGTTTTTCAACAGAACAATGACCCAAAACACACTTCCAGGCTGTGTAAGGGCTATTTGACCAAGAAGAAGAGTGATGGTCCACAAATGCCTTACCTTAACCCAATTGAGATGGTTTGGGATGAGTTGGACCGCAGAGTGAAGGAAAACCAGCCAATAAGTGCTTAGCATATGTGGGAAATCCTTCAAGACTGTTGGAAAAGCATTCCTCACGAAGCTGGTTGAGAGAATGCCAAGAGTGTGCAACACTGTCATCAAGGCAAAGGTTGGCTACTTTGAAGAATCTCAAATTTAAAATATATTTTGATTTGTTTAACACTTTTTTGGTTACCACATTATTCCATATGTGTTATTTCATAGTTTTCATGTCTTCACTATTATTCTATAAAGAGTTTTGACTCATACTGAATAGTGTACGTTATACTTGACATTTTATTTTCCCAAATCGGATAGGCATTTTCAAATGTATAAAAAGGAAAGGTAGTTGAGACATTTGTCTAGATAAAAAATATTTGGGCTTGGCAAGCACTTTGCGTTTCCTGTTTGTCATTCATGAACAACAGAGAGGAAGGACAATCTCCCTACATCTGCAGTATCATTACATTGGCCCATTAATCTGGAGCATCAGCTTCCCTATTGACAGATTGAAGGGATTGGGGTCGTTATGTTGGGCTGGGATTAGTGTGCATTAGTGGACCCTCTCTATGGCACATGCCCTTTAATGTGGGCCAGAGAAGACAAGGTTGCTTACTTGTTGCTATGTTAACAACACTACCCTGGGTCATATTCATCACGCTCAATCGGGCAAATGCTGTCAAACTGAAATTGAGTAGGAGTGTGTCACGTCCTGACCTTAGTTCCATTTTTATGTCTATGTCTATTTTAGGTTGGTCAGGGCGTGAGTTTGGGTGGGCAGTCTATGTTTTGTTCTATGTTTGTATTTCTATGTGTTTGGCCTGGTATGGTTCCCAATCAGAGGCAGCTGTCAATCGTTGTCTCTGATTGAGAACCATACTTAGGCAGCCTGTTTTCGCCCTTGAGTTGTGGGTACTTATTTTCTGTTTAGTGTGAGTACCTGACAGAACTGTTGCGTTTTGTTCTACTTTTGTTTTTGTTTCAGTGTTCCGGTTATAATAAACAACATGGACACTTGCCACGCTGCGCATTGGTCCGGTATTTCCTACTCCTCCTCCTCAGAAGAGGAGGAGAATCGTTACAGAGCGCTCGTGTACTGGACAGGTTTGGATGGTGCCATCTCGTTTTGAACGTGACTGCTCCCGATTTTCCATACTAGATGGAATGTTATTCTAATATTGTCTTTTCTACTAATGATATACAGTGCCTCTAACCTTATGCTTGTTCTTTCATGTAGGCTACAGTATTTCATTGAATCCTCTGATATGCTACTGTTGAAGGAAGTTTATATATGAGTGGTGTTAAATAGAAAGGATATTGCCCCAGATACTGTTTAAGTCTTCAGATGAATAAGAAAATTCACTAATAGTGAAGGGATGCAGTGTGCAATGGCAGTTCTGCCTGCTGCTTCATTAACTCACAAAAGGCAGGCATCAACAGATCTCCCTGGTGCACTTGCCGTAACACATCTCGCAGATCTCACTGATCAACAGTCTCCCATTTCACTCATTGATACGCAACGATAATGTCAGTCTGTAAAGCAGGGCAGGTTAACTATGGAGCACGGTGAGGAAGAACACAAATGAAACAGTGGCAGATGAAAATAAACCAGGCCAGTAGAGCATAGTAGCCAAGTCGACAGACATCTGGAAAACAGAGGAAGCGAGAGAGAGAAAGCGAGAGGGAGAAGTTGAAAGCGAGAGGGAGAAGTTGGAAGCAAGAGAGAGAGGTTAGATATGGAGAGAGAGGACACAATAAAACGAGATGATTAAGCCCACAACAGCCTGTGTATAATGAGGTAGTCAGTCAAGCCTGTGATGAGGACCTGAGTGGGACCACACAGTCAATGCCCCAAGGGCCCCTGGGACAGACGCTCTCAGGTCAGGGGGCAGCTGGAGCAGAACAAACAAGAACATCCATTTTTCCTCTCTCTGCGGAACCCGAACCGGCCAATCAATACCCTAGCCTGAGGGGCTGGATTGTGACTGAAAATGTTTTTAGGGAGAGTGAGAGCTCTCACATGTATAGAACGTTTCTGAGGAAGAAGATCTAAACTGCTGGCAGAAACAGTGCATATTTGTTTTGTACCATAAATGTCTTCAGCAGTCTAAATGTATAAGATTATCACTCCATGATTACAGTGTCTTCAGAAAGTATTCACACCCCTTGACTTTTTCCACATTTATGTTACAGCCTGAATTTAAAATGGATTAAATTGAGATTTTCTGTCACTGACCTACACACAGCAACCCATAATGTCAAAGTAGAATTATGTTTTTAGACGTTAGAAATGTCTTGAGTCAATAAGTATTCAAGACTAAATAAATGAGTCACAAAATAAGTTGCATGGACTTTGTGTGCAATAATAGTTTTTAACATTATTTTTAAATGACTCATCTCTGTACCCCACACATACAATTGTCTGTAAGGTCCCTCGGTCGAGCAGTGAATTTCAAACACAGATTCAGCCACAAAGACCAGGGAGGTATTAAAATGCCTCGCAAAGAAGTGCAGTTATTGGTAGAAATAAATAAATAAATATGCAGACATATCCCTTTGAGCATGGTGAAGTTATAAATTACACTTTGGATGGTGTAGCAATAAGCCCAGTCACCACAAAGATACAGGAGTCATTCCTAACCTCAGTTGCAAGGGAGAAGAAGGAAACCGCTCAGGGATTTCACCGTGAGGCCAACAGTTACAGAGTGTAACAGCTGTGATAGGACAAAACTGAGGATGGCCCAACAACATTGTAGTTATTCCACAATACTAACCTAAATGACAGAGTGAAAAGAAGGAAGCCTGTACAAAATAAAAAATATTCCAAAACATGCATCCTGTTTGCAATAAGGCACTAAAGTAGAACTGCAAAACATTTGGCAAAGAAATTAACTTTATGTCCTGAATACAAAGTGTTATGTTTGGGGCAAATCCAACACAACACATTACTGAGTACCACTCTTCATATTTTCAAGCATGGTGGTGGCTGCCTCTTGTTATGGGTATGCTCGTCATCGGCAAGGACTAGGGAGACATTTAGGATAAAAAATAAATGGAATAGAGCTAAGCACAGGCAAAATCCCATAGAAGAAAACCTGGTTCAGTCTGCTTTCCAAAAGACACAGAGACACATTCCCCAGGACAGCATGACAATTCAGTAGGACAATAACCTAAAACCTGTCGTGACGTTGCTATCGTTAATGTGATGACATGCCATTTATTGAATAATTAACTATGTTTATTATTATGTGATTCAATGAGTCATGTAACAATTAACTCAGTAACCTGGGGCACGACGGGAAACTGATAGAGACATACCCCAAGCGACTTACAGCTGTAATCGCAGCAAAAGGTGGCGCTACAAAGTATTAACTTAAGGGGGCTGAATAATTTTGAAAAAGTTTGAAATATCCAATAAATGTCGTTCCACTTCATGATTGTGTCCCACTTGTTGTTGATTCTTCACAAAAAAATACAGTTTTATATCTTTATGTTTGAAGCCTGAAATGTGGCAAAAGGTTGCAAAGTTCAAGGGGGCCGAATACTTTCGCAAGGCACTGTATTAACTCAGGGGTGTGAATACTTATGTAAATGAGATATTTCTGTATTTAATTTTCAATAAATGTGCAAAAATGTCTAAAAACATGTTTTCACAAAAAAAAAGATTTAATCCATTTTGATTTCAGGCTGTAATACAACGAAATGTGGAAAAAGTCAAGGGGTATACTTTCTGAAGGCACTGTATATTAGTACAGGGGGTACATTCTAGATCCTCTATTGATAAACCTGTAGGATAAATTTACTCTACCGTATACCAGTGCAAAGTTACTTTTTGATGAATCATCTTGACTGTACACTGAGTTTATTAGGTACACCACCCCATTCGCGAACATGGTTCGCTCCCACAGACAGTGAGTCATGTGTCCGTGGCTTGCTATAAAAAAGCAGGCAGACAGGCATCGAGGCATTCAGTTAGTGTTCAATTTTGTGTATTATTAGGATCCCCATTAGCTGTTGCAAAAGCAGCAGCTATTCTTCCTGGGGTCACACACAAACCGTGAAACATGACATAATACAGAACATTAAGAGACAAGAACAGCTCAACTACATCAATAAAAATGTAAGGGCACACGTATTCTACATATCAATACATACACACAAACTATCTAGGTCAAATAGGGGAGAGGAGGTGTGCCATAAGGTGTTGCTTTATCTGGGGGGTTTTTTAAACCGGGGTTGCTATTCATTTGAGCAACATGAGATTGAAGTTCGAAGCAATAGTGGCTCTATATAACACTGTACACTTTCTTGAATTTGTTCTGCATTTGGGGATTGTGAAAAAAACACTGGTGGCTTGTCTGGTGGAGTAAGTGTGTGTGTGTGTGTGTCAGAGCTGTGTGTAAGTTGACTATGTAGACCATTTGGAATTTTCACACTGTTTCTTACAAATAGAAGAAGTGACAGTGAGTCTCTCCTCAACTCTTAGCCAAGGGAGACTGGCATGTATAGTATTTATATCAGCCCTCTGATTAGAATGAAGAGCAAGACATGCCGCTCTCTTCTGGTCCAGCTGCAGATTAACTAGGTCTTTCCTTGCAGCACTCGACCAAACGACTGGACAATAATCAAGATAAGACAAAACTAGAGCCTACAGGACTTGCTTTTTGGAGTGTGGTGTCAAAAAAGCAGAGCATCTCTTTATTACAGACAGACCTCTCCCCATTTTACAAACATTGAATATATGTGACCCGATTCAGGAAACTAGGCATATGTCGCAAGTCCCGACTTCACAGGAGAACTGTTTGAACGTAAAAAATATTATTTTATCAAAATGCGTTTTTTTGGCAGAAATGCCTTCTCGTACATGTGAACTTTCATGTGCCTTAATATCAAACTTGTATGCCATCTGTAAATACGATTTTTAAATTTAAATTACGAGCCTAGTTGGTTTAGACACAGAAAAAGCGAGCAACCTTCCCGATAGCCATGATTGGCTGAGACAATGAGTGGGCTGGACATGTCGAGAGATGAGTTTGGATTGGTCTACCATATAGCATGCGTCTGTCTATTGGAGCTGGTCAGTATGTTTAGGTAAACGCATCAAACGCGGCTTTAAAAAACATGTGTTGTGTAGTAAAACTACATAAACCTAATGTCAAGTTAAAGTGTACACTTAGCTAGCTAACGTTAGCTGGCTGGCTCGCTAGCTAACGTTATGTGTATGCTCTCCACTTTCTGGAGGACCGAGTTTTGAAATCAGTGGAATTCAAGTATGATAGCTAAGGAGATGTCGAGCCAGTCAGCTAACGTTAGCTAGCTAACAGTACACTTTAACTTGACATTAGGTCCAAGGGGTCCTTGGGATATGTTACCTCCTCCTAACTGGAGGTGTTACCAATGCCTTGCCGAGCTCCTCGAGAAATATCTGTCTCATCTGGAGCTTCCCCCTGTTCCAATCTGGTTTCAACTCCATCCAGATGACAATCGCATTGTACGCTGTGATGTCCAAGATGTTGAAGAATATCACAAGTGGCCAGTGTAGGGTTCTTCTGTTGCAGCTGTAGCCAGTCACCAGCTTCTCTAAATTATCCATCCCTCCTTTTGTGGCATAGTAATCCATTATGATTTTTTGTTTTTGATGTTCCTGGCCAAAGATTTTCCTATCCCTATGCAGAGTACTCATGAGTACCACATTACCACAAAATTTTTTACCACAGGACCACAAAAAAGTGATATACTTGGCATGATGATTCCTTGCTGTCCCCAGTCCACCTGGCCGTGCTGCTGCTCCAGTTTAAACTGTTCTGCCTGTGGCTATGGAACCCTGACCTGTTCACCGGACGTGCTACCTGTCCCAGACCTGCTGTTTTCAACTCTCTAGAGAGAGAAGGAGCGGTAGAGATACTCTTAATGATCGGCTATGAAAAGCCAACTGACATTTACTCCTGAGGTGCTGACTTGTTGCATCCTTGACAACTACTGTGATTATTATTATTTGACCATGCTGGTCATTTATGAACATTTGAACATCTTGGCCATGTTCTGTTATAATCTCCACCCGGCACAGCCAGAAGAGGACTGGCCACCCCTCATAGCCTGGTTCCTCTCTAGGTTTCTTCCTAGGTTTTGGCCTTTCCAGGGAGTTTTTCCTAGCCACCGTGCTTCTACACCTGCATTGCTTGCTGTTTGGGGTTTTAGGCTGAGTTTCTGTACAGCACTTTGAGATATCAGCTGATGTAAGAAGGGCTATATAAATACATTTGATTTGATTTGATTTATTGCATGTGATGTTGTAGCCACATAGTCCCTGTGTCAAGTCCAGGACAACCCGCATCTCTTGGTTCGTCTCAGGGGCTCCTCCGTCTGGCTTCCCCGTATACACTTGCAAGTTCCACGTATATGATGAAGCAGCATCACAGGCAGCCCAGATCTTGATTATTTTGAGGATTTAGATGGTATTTACTGCCTGAATGGGCAGCGTCCCTTAAATGGCATTAGCCGCTAATCAACAGTAGCGTTGGGCCCAGGGTTGTACAACAGGGAAAGACGGTCGACCTACTTGTCCCACACTGACCTGATTGCAGCTAGCTTGGCTCTCTGCTGCCGAGCTGGTTTGGTGTCTCGTTTATCAAACTGAATAATCCTTGAAACAATGTGGAAGTCTTCCAGAGAAATTGTTGCACAGAAAAGTTATCTGCCAGTTTCTGCATCCCACAGGGATTCTGTGGATTCCCCATTGGATCTGAAAACACCAGCAAGGATAAGAACGTGTGCATGTAATTGAGTGTGGTCCATCTCCAAAAACAAACCTTTCCCTTCATTGAGTGCAGTCCAGAATGATTTTCTGGATGGTGTCTGGGAGGAACAGTTCAAAAGTAGACTTTATGTCCTGCACATAAGTAACTGCTATCTGCATCGGCCCTGGTTACATCCTTACCACAATATGAAAGAGAGGTTGAGCAGGCTAGTAATAGGGGTTCCAACAATTTCGGCTGATAATTTTAGAAAGAGAGGGTCCAGATTGTCTAGCCCTGCTGATTTGTAGGGGTCCAGATTTTGCAGCTCTTTCAGAACATTGGCTATCTAGATTTGGGTGAAGGAGAAATGAATGGGGGAGGCTTGGGAAAGTTGCTGTGAGATGTGCAGGGCTGTTGACCAGGGTAGGGGTGGCCAGGTGGAAAGCATGGCCAGCAGTAGAGAAATGCTTCTTGAAATTCTCAATATTTGTTGATTTATCGGTGGTGACAGTGTTTCCTTGCCTCAGTGCAGTGGGCAGCTGGGAGGAGGTGCTCTTATTCTCCATAGACTTTACAGTGTTCCAGAACTTTTTGGAATTAGTGCTGCAGGATGCAAATTTCTGTTTGAAAAAGCTAGCCTTTGCTTTCCTAACTGCCTATGTATATTAGTTCCTAACTTCCCAGAACAGTTGCACATCACGGGGGCAATTTGATGCTGATGCCGTACTGCTCAGGATGTTTTTGTGCTGGTCAAGGGCAGTCAGGTCTGGAGTGAACCATTGGCTTAATGGCGCCGGAGGAGATGGCTGCCGTTTTACAGTCTCCTAACCAATTGTGTTATTATGTGGGGTTTTTTGCGATATTTGTAAATTATTTTGTGCAAAACGTTTCTACAACCATATCTTATGGCAGAAAAGAGCTTCTAGATATCAGGACAGCGATCACTCACCTCGGATTAGACAAAGAGCTTCTGAATATCAGGACAGCGATCACTCACCTCGGATTAGACAAAGATTTCTTCAACAACAACAACAACAAGCAGGACTCACATGATATTCTCCAAACACCGCGCAGGGGAGACATCCCAATTATTTGCATAAGGAAGCGATGCAGAGGAAGTAGAGCCGGATGCCTCGACCGGATCCGCAGAAGGCGAGTAGGAAAGCTGCCGTTACCGTCAATATTACTCGCCAACGTGCAATCATTGGACAATAAACTAGACGAGGTACGATCACGATATCCCACCAACGGGACATCAGAAACTGTAATATCCTATGTTTCACGGAATCGTGGCTGAATGACGACATGGATATTCAGCTAGCGGGATGCACACTGCACTAGCAAGATAGAACAGCACACTCCGGTAAGACAAGGGGGGGAGGTCTGTGCATATTTGTAAACAACCGCGGGTGCACGAAATCTAAGGAAGCCTCTAGATTTTGCTCGCCTGAAGTAGAGTACCACTACTTGCCCAGAGAGTTCTCAGCTATACTTTTTGTGGCTGTTTATTTCCCACCACAATGCGGGCAATAAGACCTCACTCAGTCAGCTGTATAAGGAAATAAGCAAACAGGAAAACACTCACCCAGAGGCGGCTCTCCTAGGGGCCGGAGACTTTAATGCCGGTAAACTTAAATCAGTTCTACCAAATCTCTATCAACATTTTAAATGTGCAACCAGAGGGAAAAAAATTCTAGATCACCTGTACTCCACACACAGAGACGCGTACAAAGGTCTCCCTCGCCCTCCATTTGGTAAATCCAATGTAAACTCTATTCTCCTGATTCCTGCATACAAGAAAAAATGAAAGCAGGAAGCACCAGTGACTCGGTCTATAAAAAAATGGTCAGATGAAGCAGATGCTAAACTCCAGGACTGTTTTGCTATCACAGACTGGAACATGTTCCGGGATTCTTCCAATGACATTGAGGAATACACCACATCAGTCACTGGCTTTATCAATAAGTGCATTGAGGATGTCGTCCCCACAATGACTGTACGTACATACCCCAACCAGAAAAAATGGATTACAGGCAACATTCGCACTGAGCTAAAGGGTAGAGCTGCCGCTTTCAAGGTGCGGGACTCTAACCTGGAGGCTTACAGGAAATCCCGCTATGCCCTGCGACGAACCATCAAACAGGCAAAGTGTCAATACAGGGCTAAGATTGAATCATACTACACCGGCTCCAACACTCGTCGGATGTGGCAGAGCATGCAAACTATTACAGACTACAAAGGGAAGCACAGCCGCGAGCTGCCCAGTGACACGAGCCTACCAGACGAGCTAAATCACTTTTATGCTTGCTTCGAGGCAAGCAACACTGAGGCATGCATAAGAGCATCAGCTGTTCCGGACGACTGGGTGATCACGCTCTCCATAGCCGACGTGAGTAAGATGTTTAAACAGGTTAACATACACAAGGCTGCGGGGCCAGACGGATTACCAGGACGTGTCCTCCGGGCATGTGCTGACAAACTGGCAGGTGTCTTCACTGACATTTTCAACATGTCCCTGATTGAGTCTGTAATACCAACATGCTTCAAGCAGACCACCATAGTCCCTGTGCCCAAGAGCACAAAGGCAACCTGCCTAAATAACTACAGACCCGTACGTACCACTCACGTCTGTAGCCATGAAGTGCTTTGAAAGTCTGGTAATGGCTCACATCAACACCATTATCCCAGAAACCCTAGACCCACAACAATTTGCATACCACCCAAACAGATCCACAGATGATACAATCTCTATTGCACTCCACACTGCCCTTTCCCACCTGGAGAAAAGGAACACCTATGTGAGAATGCTATTCATTGATTATAGCTCAGCGTTCAACACCATCGTATCCTCAAAGCTCATCACTAAGCTAAGGAGCCTGGAACTAAACACCTCCCTCTGCAACTTCATCCTGGACTTCCTGACGGGCCACCCCCAGGTGGTGAGGGTAGGTAGCAACACATCTACCACACTGATCCTCAACACTGGAGCTCCCCAGGGGTGCGTGCTCAGTCCCCTCCTGTACTCCCTGTTCACCCATGACTGCATGGCCAGGCATGAGTCCAACACCATCATTAAGTTTGCAGACGACACAACAGTGGTAGGCCTGATCACCGACAACGACGAGACAACCTATAGGGAGGAGGTCAGAGACATGGCAAGGTGGTGCCAGAATAACAACCTATCCCTCAACGTATCCAAGACTAAGGAGATGATTGTGGACTACAGAAAAAGGAGCCCCGAGCACGTCCCCATTCTCATTGACGGGGCTGTAATGGAGCAGGTTGAGAGCATCAAATTCCTTGGTGTTCACATCACCAACAAACTAGAATGGTCCAAACACACCAAGACAGTCGTGAAGACAGTCGTGACAAAGCCTATTCCCCCTCAGGAAACTAAAAAGATTTGCCATGGGTCCTGAGATCCTCAAAAGGATCTTCTACAGCTGCAACATTGAGAGCATCCTGACCGGTTGCATCACTGCCTGGTACGGCAATTGCTCGGCCTCTGACCACAAGGCACTTCAGAGGGTAGTGCGTACGGCCCAATACATCACTGGGGCTGAGCTGCCTGCCATCCAGGACCTCTACACCAGGCAGTGTCAGAGGAAGGCCCTAAACATTGTCAAAGACCCCAGCCACCCCAGTCATAGACTGTTCTCTCTACTACCGCATGGCAAGTGGTACCAGAGTGCCAAGTCTAGGACAAAACAGCTTCTCAACAGTTTTTACCCCCAAGCCATAAGACTTCTGAACAGGTAACCAATGGTTTCCCAGACTATTTGCATTGTGTGCCCCCCCAACCCCTCTTTTACGCTGCTGCTACTCTCTGTTTATCTTATATGCATAGTCACTTTAACTATACATTCATGTACATACTACCTCAATTGGCCCGACCAACCAGTGCTCCCGCACATTGGCTAACTGGGCTATCTGCATTGTGTCCCACCTCCCGCAAACCCCTCCTTTTACGCTACTGCTATGCATAGTCACTTTAACCATATCTACATGTACATACTACCTCAATAAGCCTGACTAACCGGTGTCTGTATATAGCCTTGCTACTCTTATTTTCAAATGTATTTTAACTGTTGTGTTATTTCTTTACTTACTTACCACCACCACAAAAGGAGAATGTCAAGAATCGTGCAAGCTAACAGGCGGACCACAAACAGGCAAAAAATGGTACTGTACAACAGTGGTGTGCAGAACAGCATCTCGGAATGCCCAACTTGTCAGCCCTTGTCATGAATGGGTTATTGCAGCAGACGACCACACCTTGTTCCAATCCTATCAGCTAAAAACAAGATGTGGCTCCAGTGGGCACACAATCACCATTACTGGACAATTGAGGAGTGGAAAAACATTGCCTGGTCCAACGAATCCTGGTTCATGCTGATGGCAGAGTCAGGATTTGGTGTAAGCAGCATAAGTCCATGGTCACATCATGCCTGGTGTCAACGGTACAGGATGGTGGCGATGGTGCAAGGGTGTGGGGAATGTTTCTCCTGGCACTCGTTAGGTCCTGCAATTGAGCAAGGTTTGAATGCCACACTCGTGATTTGTTGGGTGTTGTCTGTCTGAAGAAGACCCTCTCTGGAACAATTCTTTCTCCTTTCGAAATATCCAAGAGAATCCGACTTTCTCCCCAGACCTTGTGCCGTCGTTCTAACGCTGTTCCAATGTCTAGGTTTCCGAGACTGAACAATGTAGGATCATCACGCTTCATTACAACTGTTCTGCTGTACGATGACTGTTTTGCTTCCAGAGATATGTAATACATTACATTCAATACATTAAAGTAATAACTGCAATTGCACATTAAGTGACAGCGTCTATGGTTGTGACGTAGCTGTTTTATACTGGCACCAGGCCAAGAAGATTTGGATCATGCATTTAGAACATTGTGCTGTACTTCACCATTCGGGATTTTGAAAAAACATATACTATTTTATTATATACAGTGCTGGTGGGTGGAATATAGTGAATTATTGGTACCAGACTAGAAGTAACATGTATTTATATAGCCAGCTAAATGTTCCGGCATAAGTAGCAGCCTAAAATATGTTTATTTCTAATGGAAAAGTTACATTCATTCCAGAAATATGGAGGAACTAGTCTGGGTCTGCAGTTATTTTTCACTTAGCTTCAGATCTAAAGAGCACAGGAAGGTGTGTGTGTATGTTTGTGTGCATTTGTGTTTGCGTGTTTTTGTATAAGTATAAGAATGAAAGCAGCAAAAACATACTGGCCTGTCAATACGAGAAACACATGGAGTGTGAGTGTAATGAACACGAGGGGAGACAAAGAGCTGTTTTATTGCAAAGGATCACAGGAGAAGGCAGGTAGATGGGTCCAGGGGAAGGCAGAAGGTCATGCACAAGGTTTCAAAAGATAACAGCAAATCCGATAGGTTAAAGTACATGCAGGGAATAGGCAAAAGGCGTTGTTAGTGAGGCAGGCAAAAACTATCATACACGGGAGGAGTAAATCATGGGAAAACCAGCACTCAGCACCGTGTGTCACAAAACAAACAATACCTCACAGTCATGGGGTGCAAATAACTGAACTAAATAGTGTGGGATAATGACATACAGGTGTGTGAAGAGGTGATTAGAATTCAGGTGATTGGGATCTAGGTGTTTCAGAGTGTGAGCTGGAAAGTGAGCTGCGTTCAGGGGATCTACGTGTTTGAGGGTGTGAGTTGGAAGCAGACGTTACAGTGAGGAGGACTCCGGTAGAGAAGCTGGATTTTTTTTGTCTTTTTTCAGCAGAGGAACATTGTCAGTATCAGCCAACCCCATTTCTTTAGAGAACTGCTCCTGTATTACATGTAGTAAGCAGATTGTGTGTTCTCTATCCCTTTGATCTCTGACAACTGTTATTTTTCTTCTCTCTACCTCCCTCTCTCCTTCCCTCGCAGTACAGTCTGCTGTCATCCATGCTGAGGCCCCGAACACTCTTTCTCTATCACTCACTCCTTCCTCTCTTCTTTTTCTCTCCCACTCCCTATTGCTCTCTTTTCCCTTCGGATTTCAGAAATGTGTCAACACTGTATTTTCTGTCATTTTTGTATTTTTGGGTATTAGGACTTTCAACCTTCTTTGAAAAAAATTGTACTGGAAGTATGACGTAATAGGTAAAACAGATGGAACAGCTCTCTCTCCCTCATATGTACATTTGACTTTTTAAAATTTTATTGAACATTTATGTCATTTAGTAGAGACTCATATCCAGAGACTTTCATACTTTTTTGTACTTTTTTATGTATATACAAAGAAGTACACGATCGATGCGCTTTCCACGGTCCTGAACCGACAGTGCATTACTCTTAATACTTTCCCTCTCCCTTTCGCTCTCTCTCATCCTCCTTCCTTCTCTCTCTCATCCTCCTTCCTACTCTCTCTCTCTCTCTCTGATCCTCCTTCCTTCTCTCTCTCTCTGATCCTCCTTCCTTCTCTCTCTCTCTCTCGCTCTCTCTCATGCTCCTTACCTCTCTCTCTCATCCTCCTCCGCTCGCTCTCTCTCTCATCCTCCTTCCCCCTCTCTCTCTCTCTCTCTCTCTCTCTCATCCTTCCCTCTCTCTCTCTCTCATCCTCCTTCCTTCTCTCTCTCTCTCTCATCCTCCGTACTTCTCTCCCTCTCTGATCCTCCTTCCTCCTCTCTCTCTCTGATCCTCCTTCCTTCTCTCTCTCTCTCTCTCTCTCTCTCTCTCATCCTCCTCTCTCTTTCTCTCTCTCTCTCTCTCTCTCTCTCATCCTTCTTCCCTCCTTCCCTCTCTCTCTCTCATCCTCCTTCCCTCTCTCTCTCATCCTCCTTCCCTCTCTCTCTCTCTCTCATCCTCCTTCCCTCTCTCTCTCTCTCTCTCTCTCTCTCTCATCCTCCTTCCCTCTCTCTCTCTCTCTCTCTCTGATCCTCCTTCCTTCTCTCTCTCTCTCTCGCTCTCTCTCATGCTCCTTACCTCTCTCTCTCATCCTCCTCCGCTCGCTCTCTCTCTCATCCTCCTTCCCTCTCTCTCTCTCTCTCTCTCTCTCTCTCTCTCCCTTCCCTCTCTCTCTCTCTCATCCTCCTTCCTTCTCTCTCTCTCTCTCATCCTCCTTACTTCTCTCTCTCTCTGATCCTCCTTCCTCCTCTCTCTCTCATCCTCCTTCCTTCTCTCTCTCTCTCTCTCTCTCTCTCTCATCCTCCTCTCTCTTTCTCTCTCTCTCTCTCTCTCTCTCTCTCATCCTCCTTCCCTCCTTCCCTCTCTCTCTCTCATCCTCCTTCCCTCTCTCTCTCATCCTCCTTCTCTCTCTCTCTCTCTCATCCTCCTTCCCTCTCTCTCTCTCTCTCTCTCTCTCTCATCCTCCTTCCCTCTCTCTCTCTCTCTCTCTCATCCTCCTTCCCTCTCTCTCTCTGATCCTCCTTCCTCCTCTCTCTCTCTGATCCTCCTCTCTCTCTCTCTCTCTCATCCTCCTCTCTCTTTTTTCTCTCTCTCTCTCTCTCTCTCTCTCTCTCTCATCCTCCTTCCCTCCTTCCCTCTCTCTCTCATCCTCCTTCCCCTCTCTCTCTCTCTCTCATCCTCCTTCCCTCTCTCTCTCTCCCTCTCTCTCTCATTCAGGTTAGCAGCATTCAGAAGGGAGAAACAACACCAGCAATGCCACAAATTAGGCAAGGTGTTGGGATGCTGTCACATGAAACGAGACTGTGCACGCTTGTGTGTGTGTGTTGGGGAGGTGAAGAGGGAGAGGGGGAGCCCTTTTAAGTAATGTTGTC